>NC_039286.1:3133484-3433484 GCF_003368295.1 Carassius auratus
TTAATTTTGAATATTTGACTTTCGTGTTTTCTTTTTTAGGGACCAGAAAGTGTTGGGCCTCCAGTATGTGAAAAACCTGGTCTTACTGTGATATGTCTTAATCTAAGATTTAAATTTTACATTTAAACTTTTTAACACTCTTCTTTTTTTTTTACTCATGCAGGGACTCCCAGGGAAGCCTGGTACTCCAGGGGACGAGGGAAACATTGGACCAGAGGTCAGTATTCATTTTGAAGCACCACATGATGCACATAATACACATACTGTACAAAAGCATCTTTACACAGCTAAGCACAGAGTGTAAAGGCTGCTCAGAAGACGTACTGTAATGTTCCATAAAAGCCTGACTAAATTCTGCCTGTTCTGACTCACTTCAGCCCTCAGTATCAAAGTGAATGGTTATCATTGCTGTGTAAATGCATGTATGTCACCTCCGAGCAGCATTAAACAGTCTGTGTAAAGACACCTAAATGCCTTTTAGAAGTGCTTCTATTCCACGTTTTGCTGTGTATTTGGCATCATATTTAGTTTTTCATACTTAATGTAACTGGTCAAGGCAATGTCGAATGATTTTGTTAGCTCAATTAAAGTGTTCTTTATGGTATCCAATTTCCAGGGTCCCTCCTGGACCAAAAGGAGGAATTGGGCTCCCCGGGCCGCACAGGACCTCCAGGATTGCCAGTAAGACCACTTACATATTTAGCATTTTACTATTTCAAATGCATTCTTGCAATTTACAAGAAATGACTACTGCAATGGGCTTCATTCAATTTACATCAAATTTACATCAAAGTTGTGCCTATAACAGTATGCATAGTATAATGCATGTGTATATATACACAGGGTATGATTTTATAAAAAAAAAAAAAAAAAAAAAGTAAAAAAAAAAAAAAAAGAAGATAATAAATTTGGACCAATGTAGAAAATGCAGAAAATAATTGTTTTAACTAAATTAGACTTGACTATGCAGTTATTTGTACAAGTATTTGTTATTTACAGTTAGTTTACCCCATGAGATATTAAGATAACATTTTGGACACATTTCTGCATCTTTCTTGACAAATTTGTGTTTTTTTTTTTTTTTTCATTCCATCCCCCAAGTAAGTTATGTTGTACAAATATTACTAGATTACTTTAAATATTTTACTATTTACTAGATATACTGCATTATCGTGTAAGTCACCAAACGCTGAACGCTGTAACGATTGAGGCTTTTAAAAGGGGCTTTGTTTGAGTGTGTGTGTGTCTGAATCTAAATATACTGCTGTCATTCTGTTGTCCGTAGGGGCCACAAGGTGCTGGGAACCCTGAGGGAAGTGGGGAGACTGTGAGTGATCGTTAGATTTAATAATATCCATGTTTCACATGGACACTCAGAACCTGCACATCATCATTCAAGAAATGTTCAATACTATTAAAAAATGATTTGCCCCTAAGTTCTGGCAAGGGCCTAGATCTTGCAACACAAAGCGAATCATTATTCGACATATAGAACTTGGAAAATGTCAAAGTGCACGGTAACTGCTCTATAATTTGTAGGGCTGGATAGAAAATATTGAATTCTCGATTTTAACCATGATGAATGGACCTAATGCATTTGTGTGTCTCATTTTGTTAGCAGTGCCAGACAACATGTCCAGCTGGACCACAGGGACTGCCTGGTCTGCCAGGGATGAAGGTGAGTCCCCAAATCTAACTCCAGCTTTTAAAACAAGAGTTCAAATGTTTTTTAAAAACTCCAAAAATGTCAAAATATATTTGTAAAAATTTGCTTTAAATAAACAATAAATGATTAACAACAAATTTAAAATTAGCAATAATGTTTCTTAATAGGTTTAGTTTACTTCTTGTTGCAGAAGGAGTCAATGTGCTATACATTTTGCACTCTGAAGAATGTTTCTTTGGGTAAACACCAACTACTTCTGTAATGAATGAGTGTATTATTAAACTGAATCTCTGTGCCAGGGACATCGAGGTCTTCCAGGTGTGGATGGTTTGCCGGGTACCCAAGGTGTAAAGGTAAGACTGCTCTAAACTTAATAATGATAAAACCAAGAAGCAGTGATACACAAGCTTGCCTGAGATTTTAATCCACAAACATCATAGTCATTTTCTTCTTTTTTTTTTTTTTTTTTTTTTTTTTTAAAGGGAGAGCGAGGGGCCGCTGGAGAGCCAGGTCCTCCTGGACGTCCAGGAGATGATGTATGAAAACTTGTTCATTTGTTCATACTTACTTTATAGAGTGTGTGGCGTGTTTTCAGAATAAGCTGTGTATACATTTCAATTTAAAGTTTTCTATTGGCATGTTTAGCCCCTTTCACACTGCCATTCCGGCAGATACACAGGTAAAGTGTTCTGGTAATTGTTCCAGGGTTGCTAGATTTTGCACTTTCACTCTGCCAGTGATTACCTGTGATATGTGCGTGCTTTCACACACAACCCGTAAAGGTCCCGTAACGACACGTGACATCAGGGCGATCTCAGCGTCAGCGCGGAAAGTGAGGAACTAACTGATCTCTGCTTCATTATAGTTTGCACATATGTTTTTGTTGCGAACGTTGATCTTCCTTCAAAACAGCCGGTAAAGAGTTGTGCGATAACGTGCGTCATCACTACGACACGGTATTAGATCTGGCTTTTGTTCACACAGAGCTTGTCCAGTGTTGAACCCGGCAATGTTACTAGGTCCCCGACCCGGGTTCAATACCGGAATCAATCCCGGGACGTGTTAACTTTCACACAGAAGGCAATGTTCCAGCAATATGCCGGGTCCGACGTGCAGTGTGAAAGGGGCTTTTGTCTTTACATTAGATATAGCATTATACACAAAAAAAGTAATAAAAAGAAAAATAAATATATAATAACAAATTCCCATACAGGGTCAGCGAGGACCAATTGGATTCCCTGGAACTCATGGTGATAAAGGAGATCGGGTAAGACTTACAACATCTTCATCTGAAGCAGACTAGAAACAGTGAGATATCAGACAAATGCTTACAGAGCAATATCCTCCAGGCTAATCAATGCATGAAATAATAACTGCATTTGTTTAAAGCTCAGTGCATCCAATCAAATAACTTCTGCTGTGATTGTGCAGGACAAAAAAAACAAGGGAGGGTATAATATTATAAGAGCTAGCCTGTGTGTTTTAATGTCTGCAGGGTCCTCCTGGATTCAACGGGATCCCAGGACCTACTGGACCACCAGGATCACCAGTACGTGAGCTGTATTTCATTAATTAAAAAATAATAAATAATAATAATAATAGGATCAAAATATTCTGAACTAAAGTCTGGTTTCAAAGGATCGACAGAGAATCTAAGTCTTACTTCTTCTGATATTTATGGGAAAAGAACCAGTTTAGTGTTAGAAACCCGTCTATATTTAGTTTTGTGATTTATACAGTTTAATATAATAATATTTGTGTGTCTTAACAGGGTGTTGAAGGCATCAGAGGGCGACAGGGACATCCTGGGCCTAAAGGAGATGATGTGAGTTATTGTTGTCCATGTGATCTACCCTAATCAAAAACACTATGCAATAGAAAGCCATCAGTAAAATTGTTTAATGTACACTGATTCTTTCTGAAGTATTTTAATGTGTTGTTTAAGGGTGCGATTGGAGCCCCGGGAGAGATAGGAGCTACTGGAGCCAAGGGAGACACTGTGAGTGATCAGATTCATGCTCAAAATGACCTTTACATTCAGCGTCACTGTAATAATTATTATGAAATGTTAATGGAAGAGTTATCTGAAAGGTCAACTTTAATAATGATGATGATAAAGATTGTTTATTTGTAGGGTGAGCCAGGAAAGCATGGATCTGATGGAGCACCAGGAGCTCCGGGAGAGAAGGTGAAGTTATGATGACCATTTTTAGAATGCATGAAAGTCAGAATATGTGTGTGTACCTGGTACACTGTGGTAAATATACAGTTGTTATGATTCTGAATAATGCAAGTTTGATTAGTAAAATGCATATCGCAGATTCTGGGTTGTTGAATGATAAAAAAAAAATTAAGATGCATTTGTTGTTTTGCTGTCTGCTCGACAGGGAGAACCAGGTCTGCCTGGAGCCATCGGTGTCAGAGGAATTGTGGGAATTCCAGTGAGTTAATCAGCTTGTGCATATGTTTTATCATGTGCTTTTCCTGCTGCTGTTACTCTGAATGCAAATACAGTACACAAGCAAAGAGATTTTCACTCATTTGTAATCTGCAACTAACCTTGGCTAAACAATGCTGCATCTCAAATTCAGGGTTTAAAAGGACAACAGGGACTCGTGGGGCCTGCAGGCCAAAAGGTAAAACTTTGTTTCCATGAAAAATAATATATGCTGAAACTCACTGAAATTTTAAAACAGTGATACACGACATGCGATGGCTCTCTCTTTTACAGGGTGAAATTGGCGCTGTAGGAATGACTGGTCCGGTTGGGCTTCCTGGTAAAGATGTAGGTATTATGAAATAAGCATTTTGTGTGTCTCTTTCTGTATATATATATATTTAAGATACTGTTATACTTTGTTATATGTAAATTATATATACAGGGAGCACCTGGACCACCAGGAGAAGATGGAACTCCAGGAGCCAAAGGAGCCTCTGTAATAAAAGCATAATACAATTTATTTTTATTTTTTACCAATGTTCATTGTGTATGTGTGTGTGTGTGTGTGTATATATATATATATATATATATATATATATATATATATATATATATTATTTTTTTTTTTTTATTATTATTATTGGTTAAGATAGATTAGACTAAAAATTCATAGTAATTTCTTAAACATTGTATTGAAGTAATCAAAAAACTTCCTTCCTCAGGGTGAACCAGGAAAACAGGGTCCAGTCGGCCCGGTGGGCCCGCAGGGAATCCAGGTGTGTTGGACTTAATAGTCTTGACCCAGTTTGCATACTAAAGCTCTGCATCAAACATATGTACTCTGCTTGAGATGGAAAAGACGGTACACTGTGCAAGTAAAAAAAAAAAAAAGTGTATTGTTACTCCTCTTCCACAAATGAAGGACTAAAAGAGTCTTAAATCCGACCCGAAAGGCTAAATTCATAAAGTTATGGCATTAAATTTTGCATGCTCTCCAAAAATATTATATCTTCCACAGTACTTGTGTTTTGCTTTCTAGTACAGATAAACACCCTTAAAGCGTTAGTTCACCCAAAAATGAAAATGATGTCATTATAACTCACCCTCATGTTGTTCTAAGCCAGTAAGACTTCCATTTATCTTCGGAACACAGTTTAAGATATTTTAGATTTAGTCCGGGAGCTCTCAGTCCCTCCATTGAAGCTGTGTGTACGACTCGGCTCGGTGTTCATCTTCAGTTCTCTCTTCACAGCAGTTCAGTCAGTGTACTGTTTGAGTAAATAAATTACTCTGGGATATTGGTTTATTTGAACTCAGAGGGAGTGTCAGCCACATTAAAAAAGTTAACAGCTTAAGTCATTTGTGGATTAATGCGTATTAGAGATGCGAACCGTTTAAAACGATTCAGTTCGATTTGGTGAACTGGTTCAAAAAGATCCGGTTACATCGAATGATTCGTTCGCGAACCGGATATGACAAACTGTTTTGTTTAGAACTTTCTCACAACAGACACGGAAGAGAAGAAATTGCTGAATAAAGTCATAGTTTTTGCTATTTTTGGACCAAAATGTATTTTCGATGCTTCAAAATATTCTAACTGACCCTCTGATGTCACATGGACTACTTTGATGATGTTTTTCTTACCTTTCTAACCATGGACAGTATACCGTACACACAGCTTCAATGGAGGGACTGAGAGCTCTCGGACTAAATCTAAAATATCTTAAACTGTGTTCCGAAGATAAAAGGAGGCCTTATTGGTTTGAAACGACATGAGGCTGAGTCATTAATCACATAATTTTCATTTTTCTGTGAACCAACCCTTTAAGTTAAGATACATAGTGAATATAAAGTGAGTTCATGCTTAAAATGGGGGGATGAAAACTTTTCACTTTTAATTAAGTTGTATTACTTTTTTCTTCTTTCTTTTTTTTGAGCCTATTGGCAGATATCAGTTCTTTTTTTAAAATCATAAACGCTTCATTTTGATAATTTTTTCAGAAAACAAGAGTTTTTTTAATTATTATTATTATTATTATTATTATTATTAAAAAGTAATGGAAATTTTTGGAAATTGATTTAAAAAAACTGTATTATACTGTTTTAAAACTGTAAATTATTCCTTCTATTTTCTTTTCTTGGTCTAAAAACTTTTTCTACATTTTCTTTCATAAAACCTACAGAAATGCTGCCATATAAAGTAGTCACTGTTGGACTTTATGGTCAATATTTGCTAAAAAAGCATGTAGTAATTCAGTCATGCAGTCATCATGCACTGTTTGCAGACTTTTTTATATATAAAATAATACGTGATGCACTAATACTAATTTAGAACAGATACATTATAATGTGCAACTTTGGGACACAACATGTTTATATAATATTGCATCTAACTCATTCAATTAAACCACTTTCTCAATTTAGCGTAATTACAGTGCATGCATGAGTATTCATAATCTTAACTATTTCCTCAGGGCGATAAAGGTGACCTAGGACTCATGGGCCCTCGTGGAATCAAGGGTCACACAGGTCATAAAGGAGACCAGGTGTGCTCATTGTTCATTGTAATAATCATAACACAGACACGTATTATTGCTCGCTGTTTATGATTAAGGTTTTTTTTTTTTTTTTTTTTTTTTTTTTAAGGGCCCAATGGGTCCTGTTGGTCCCAAAGGAAGTGAGGTAAATATGGAAGTACTCAGTGAACGTTTAGATGGCTGTTGCTCCCTGCACTTGTATGAGTACCATGTAATTTTATAATTCCTCTCATCGCTCTGCAGGGTGATCCAGGTGTTGTAGGAGAACCAGGCGTGAAGGGAGATCAGGTTCGTCATGTTTATAGCTGCATACCATTGCACCCTTTAATTATGATACACCAGTAAAATACAGTAATCTGATGGCTTTTAATAATGGTTTACAGGGGCCTCCGGGTATTCCTGGAATCAAGGGCGAGGTAAGCCTTCATAAGCACTCATATATTATTGTTTTAGGTTGTAGAAGACTAAAAAAGTTGTTTTCAAATCTATTGGTATAGAAAATGAATCAATAATACATTATAAATAAAGTACATTTCACTCATGAAGTATTTTTCAATTTTTTCCCCAAATATAAATGCATGTCTAGTCTATTAATTAGATAATCTATCAGTAATCGTTTAATTCTTTTCATGTTAATTACTTAATAAATAATAATAATAATAAAAATATATATATTTATATTATTATTATTATATTGACAATACATTTTCTAAAAATAACTATATCATTAAAAAACTATATATATATGTGTATATGTATGTGTATATAGATAGATAGATAGATAGATAGATAGATAGATAGATAGATATGTATATATATATATTTAGACATTTTGTAATTTGAACATACAGAATAATATATATACATAAAATATACAGAATCAAAATTTCAAATCTGAACTCCACT
Source organism: Carassius auratus (assembly GCF_003368295.1). NCBI lineage: Eukaryota > Metazoa > Chordata > Actinopteri > Cypriniformes > Cyprinidae > Carassius > Carassius auratus. The sequence continues at coordinate 3,141,034 of NC_039286.1, forward strand.
TTAAACTCACATTCTTTATGTAAACTTAATAAATGCAGATCTAGTTTTTGTTGTTGTTTCTTCTTCCTCCTTGTGTCATCTTAGAGTGGAGAGAAAGGCCAGAGAGGAGCTACAGGAGCTGATGGTCGTCCGGGACAGCCAGGCCATGAGGGTCTGACCGGACCGCAGGGAGCCAGAGGTCTGGAGGGGGAACGAGGACTATCAGGACCCCCTGGTCCCAGAGGTCTACCTGTGAGTACATTGCTTCGTTCAGTTTTGAGATGACAGTACGTTCCATTATTAGAAATATTTGCTCTGCAGTTGTTGCTGATGTTGTCCTCAATTTACTTTTAATAGGGACCTAAGATGAATGACGAGAAGATCCGTGAGATTTGTTCAGCTCTTGTAGAAGGCATGACATATTTATTAATCACTTTAAAACACAAACATTGACTTTATTTTATATATATATATATATATATATATATATATATATATATATATATATATATATATATATATATATGGTAAATGTAACTAACGTATAATGTTGTATTGTACCAAACAGAGCATTTAGATGCCTACAAAAAGGAAGTAGCCAATAAGCCTCTTGGCATTGGAGCCCCTGGAACTCCAGGACTCATGGGACCACCTGGACCACCAGGACCAGCAGGTCCTGCTGGAGAAGCAGGACCCAGAGGTCTCATGGGGCACAAGGGGCATCAAGGATACTACGGTCTTCCTGGAAAACCTGGAGCCAAAGGTACGTTGGTTTGATTCTCACTTCCTCTGATTTTTCCAAAACATGTTTCCAATTAGTGTCAGCTGAATTACAGCTGAGCTCTCGAGGATGCAGTGAGAACAGTTAATGTCTTTGTTTGTTTTTTATTGCCTATGAATTCTTAACATTAAATGAGCTGCATCATGCTTTTTATGCTTTCAGAGACATGGAATTTATTCCATATCCTGTTTTCCAAACAGAATTAATTATTTTATTTTTACCTGCAGCTTTAGCTATTGCATAGCATCTCATTTTTTGTGACATTAGTATTAAGATTCAGTGAAATAATTTTATTTGTGTTACCATGGATAATCTATGATTTTTTGAGGACTATGATATTTATGTGCTTTTTTTTTTTTTTTTTTTTACTATCCTAAAATAAACTAGTAAACTAAAATAAACTTTTTTTTTTCTGATTAGTCAGTTAATCCTTGAGTTAACTTACCATTCAGTAATAATGGTAAATATTGTTGTTAGTCTTTCAAAATTTTAATGGGAAAAAATAAATAAATAAATAAATTCCAAAAAAAGTGAAAAAAAAAAAGTTTGTGTGTATATGGGTATATATATAATAAACTTTAACTGAAATGAAATATACAAACACTAAAACTTATTTAATTTCAGCTAAAGCAGCATTTCTCATTTTCATGTACTTGATGTATTAAAACATATTAAAATTAAAACTGAAATTAAGAAATAAAAACAACATATATATTTAAAAATAATAATTAATAATAGTTAATAAAAATTAGAAAAACACACCAAAAAATGGCCACAACTTTAACTAAATCTTTTAACTAAAATGTAAATGATAACATATGATATATATATATATATATATATATATATATATATATATATATATATATATATATATATAAATCTAAATATGAATTAAAAAATATAAAAGTAGCAATTTTACAAGGATACTAATGAATATAATATGTAATTATTTATTTTTTTACAGTGATTCCTTAACACTTACTAGTCATTCAGGCAACTTACCAACTAGTAGATTTTAAAAAGAAGGGAAGTTTGAGTGGGTGAACACATTTGTAAATATCCTCTTAAACAATCCACATCAAGCTGATGGTGTATGCTGTGCTTCCTTAAACATAATGTGCACAGCTGAATACCCCTGCAAGAATCAGCCGTTTTTATGATATTTCATTAGTGGATTTGGCCTCAGGCAGAATTTACAGGCTAAAACTGCGAGCACACCTTGATTTCCATCATTTGCTGGTCGTTGAAGGGTAGCAGCCTCCAGAATGTTTAGCATTGCACTTCTTTTGTCCTCACAAGCCGAGGTTGTTGTACAGTCGGCGCTAAATACCAGCGAGCCGAGGAGAGATGCTATGCTTGCTAATGAGACCGAGATTGAGAAGCAATAACAGGATCATTAGAAAAGCCCTTGACAACATCTCAATCTCCCTCAGTTATTTCTGCCAAAGCTCTGAGGATGTGAACATGTTTATTGAAGTTTACAAATGTAGAAAACATTGTAGCATTCAAGACTCGTGTCTCGTGCCTTGCAGGGTTTTTGATTGTATAAATGTCAGCAGTCTCACAAAGCTTTCCCAGGTCCCTTATAAGAGCTATAAATATAAGAATTTAACCATCAATCCCCGCTAACTACAGGCCAAAGACGGAGGCCTGAATGTGTTCAGTACAACAATTGTGCTAGTGTTTTTTTTTTTTTTTTACCATGAAACCATTGTACATTTTTTATTGCCAAACAAACACTTCCTCCTTTCTAATTAAATATGAATTTAGATACTCCAGATCCACATAAGAGCTGTGAATTTTTATCTATATATATAGTAATAATATTTCATAATGTATAAATGCAGCCTTGGTAGACATAAAATACTTATTTTAAACACATTTTAAAAAAAGGAACCTTTCTGACCCTAAAAGTTTGAATGTTAGTGTACTATAGTGTAATACTATGGTTGGTGTGTGTATGCGCACACACACACACACACACACACAGACACAGGTCAGTGCCATTACTTTTAGTTTTTAATACATTATGAATAATTTTTATGTGACTTTATTCTATTTTATTATTATTATTATTTTGTGTGTGTGTGTGAGAAACTTGTGCTATACGGTATTTATAAATTTGCTGGGCCATACTGTAAGATTGTGTTTTGCCTATGGAGAGTCACAATGTGATAACTTCCTTGTCTAATGATACTGTATTTGTGTAGGTGATGCAGGACTAAAAGGTGACAAGGGAGATAATGGAATTGGAATTCCAGGAATTCCCGGAGAACCCGGACCTCAAGGTACGAAACACTTTCCGCTAATCATAGTAATCACTTAAGTTCTTAGCGAAGACCCAATGAAACATTTTCAAAACTCTTCCTTAAAAAAAAAATCTGATTTCATAAAACAGGAGCAGCTGGCAAGCCTGGCATCGGTAAGGACGGTCAGGATGGGGTCAGAGGAGAGGCCGGTGTGCCTGGGACCCCGGGAACCCCTGGAGCCAGAGGACCTCCGGGCGCCCCTGGTCTTTGTGATCCTTCACACTGCTTTAGGCCTCAGCCTCTTTACATGGTTGGCGGGAAGAAGTCTATCAACTTCAAGGGTCCATGAACAGAAAGAAAGAAACCTTCTAGAAATCTTCATCACAGAAATCATCAGCCAGTTCATTTCTGAAACTTCGAATGGTGAGCAGACGGTGAGAGAAACAAAGGTGACAGATGTATAGAGACATACGGATGCAGCTCCTGATGGTGGATCCAATTCACATTCTTTTGTTGTACCTTGTACATAAACTAGAAGTAAATGTGTTTGTTCTTTCAGATGGTTTACAGTAAATCGCAGATTAATAAATTAATTGGAAATTGATGTTTCAGTTCCTGGGCCACAAACTGGTATAATCGAAAATTTCCAGACCACTACATGCCATAGAATAAAAATTCTGCAAGTGTTTATTTTTTTTATTTTTTTTTACATATATATTTTTTTCATCAAATGTGATTGTAAAGACCAATTTTAGACATGGTGCCAGACATTAAGCTATGCCAACAGAACGATCCTACAACAGTATGAAATAAAAGCTTTTCACCACCATGCTACAGTTTATCTTGAAAAGCTTTAATAAGAGGTCCCTGTCAAACATAAAACCACATAATATTATACAATTAGTCACAGAAAATGTGCTTTGTTGACGTTTCAGGAGGCCTGATAATGTGTTAGATTGGATAATAACTGATTACATGTAATCTGGATTACAAAATCAGATTCCAGAAAATAAGCACTTCAATATAGTCAGATTACAGTTAATTTTTTGTAGATTACATAACATATTCGTTCAATAGCAGTAAATACATTGTTCATTATGTATTCATTCACCCTAATTCTTCTTCAGTTTTCTTAAATTTTCTTTTCTCCAAAAAAAGAAAAAAAAAAAAAAATCCATACATATGTCTTTGGAAGGCCTTTGTTTTTCAGATATATTAAAATGCATTTACAGTATAATCCACACATGCATACCAAACAGAATCGATTCCCGAACTCTTTTGTCCGCTGAACTCGCAAAAATGCAAGTTATTTCAATAATTGAAATGACACATTTACAATTAAGTCAATTTATAGTCACAACCACATGCAGGTAAACAAAGTACTTTTTTTTTACTGTTCAGGTGTTTTATTTAGATTGTTTTTATCTTAAAATTAGTAGTTAACTTAGTTGGTTGTCCACTACATATTTTAGGGTAATTTTCAAGATAATTATAAATACAGATCGATGAAAAGGAACTATTCCAGAATGATGATTTTATTGGCACATAATCATGTAAGGTTCAGTACACCTTAAAATCCACATACAGCATCTATAACATATTGTCATCTACAACAGAAACCAATTTCCCCTCATGTAGGGTTTAAAAACAAGTGACTGCATTGTTTGTTTTCCACAGAATAGTTCAACAGACAAATATGCACAATTGGTGAAAAAGTGTTTTTAGCACAAATTTTTATTAAGTCAATTGTAAGTGCATTACTACAAAAAAAAAAAAAAAATGAAGGTTTTAAAAATCTTAGTCGTATTGTATTTTACAATTAAGAAGAGTTACAGAAATGAAAATTGCCTTTTTTTAAATGAAACCTTTTCAGACTAAAAATCTACATGGACATATGGAAGTTATCGTACCAAATAATCATTTTATATTAGTTAATACAATTGATGATTCATTATAGACTGTTTCAGGAATAAAACATGCAAACTTGTAAATTCATTACTGAAGAACACTGTATATGGTATAAACTTAATAACAGATTTTTTTCCTCACAATAACAACCCCATCTTAGAAAATGGACCTGATCCAGACTTTAACACACACACTCGCCCCCCACACACACATATACATCAACCTAAATAAGATTAACCGTAGCACCAGAGAATCAGTATAAACAAGTCAAATATATCATGCATAAATTATACTTTTTTACATCACCTGCACCTGCAGTTCATTAGAATAATTTAATGCAAACTGCTCTGGAAAAACAAATACAGTCATTAGCGGCCTGAAGAAGCCAAACTAACAGGAGGATACAAAGTCAAAAAGTAACCATATCTGAATAAAGTGGAGGAAAACATGATTTCTGTGGTTTGAATCAAAAAAGCATAATTTACATAGATTTGCATCAGAAATAAGCTAAGCTTTTTAAAATGATACATCAAAACGTCATCTCTTGAATGTGATTTTTGAAGGCAGGGCAAAGATGGACAAACAATAATAATAATACAAAAGCAAGATTATATTACTGATTACTAAGCTTTATCATGGTCATTGCCTTTCATTGCCTATCATAGCCTTTACAGTATCACATCTGGTTTTGCATTAGAATATGATTAATCCACACATTCTTATGCACTAATGATGCTGTAAGATGTGCACAGACCACTCCATCTTACACAGAGACACTTATCTGTCGGGTAAGTATAGGGATAAAATAAGATAAAATAAAATAAAATGTCTGTATAAAATAAGAAAAAGCTTTTGCAAAAAAAAAAAAAAAAAAAAAACCTGATGATCAGAGGGTAAAAGCTCTACAAGGGAAGAGGTCAGTTATTTCATTCAAAAAATAATACTTATGATACTGAAAATTCCTTTCAAGGATAACATGATTTTAAGGGAAAACAGAACAGTTCTTTAAAGAAAAAAACAAGTAGCATTTGGGCAATAAGACTAAAAATTCAATCTTGTTTCTTTTGGATATTACAATTTCAGGTAAGCGAACTCAAAACCAACGAAATGCTCAAAAGCCTTCTAACAGCAATCTATCCTTGACTACAATGCCCGTCAGTTGAAGATGAATTGCGTCCTTGTTTGTGGACTGAAGAGAGTTTAGTTCGTTCTGAAGCAGTCTCTTCTCTTTCAATGACTTTAATTGGCTTGCATGGGAGCAATCTACAGGATCGATCCATCTGAACGCTTTAGTGCCACAAATGATAGTACTGCTTTAATTAGGACTTTGTGTTCTGGAACTTCCATAATAACAAATGCAATGGTGTTTTAAAGCAAAGTGCTACACAAACCTATTACAAATACATTATAAGAGGCATCAGTCATGTGTAATTATGCAGTGACAGCATTTCTGGTAAGTGGTTTTTATGACAAACAAGCTGTGTTCATCTATCAAACAGGCATTGCAGTGAGCAGCTGCCTTTCAGTCATCACAAACAAAAGTTTAATGATCCAAAATGAAAAAACTGCACATTACTTATCTGATGCAATGGCTACAAAAGAGATATATCTTACAAAACGTAGACTAAAAAGAGCAGAAATACATTTCTCCATCACCTCCAGGACCTCGAATGGGTTTTTCTATGAAGAGTGGAAAAGAGTCCCGCTGTGTGTTTTCCCAGAGCAACGGAGCGCTTCATCAATAAATCTCAAGTAGAGAATTCCCCAGACTTCATAAGCACATCCTGACCTGCTACAGACATCACTAACAATAGATCGATGTCCGCAGTAAACACAACCTCGACTGTGTTACTATGAGATCTGGGAAGTCTGGGAAGTAAATGTCTTTCTTTCACATCCTGTTACACGGAAAGCTTTGAATGTCTTGACTTGAAGTAAATGACCTAGAGCTTAAACTCACTAAAAAACCCACCGACCCCTACTCTAATTAAAAAAAATAAATAAAAATCATAACCAACTCTGACCGGCAGGACGCTAGTGGGCTTTTCACACTTAAAACTGTTAACCAAGGGCCATTTTTAACCCTGGGATAATACGATTCACACCATACTGAGTTAGCAATCAATCCTGGGTAATCGGATGGTAGAGGTTTTTACAATCTACATTAGCAAAACATGGGTTAACATTCTTATTTACATTTTTATGAGGTGAAATACATTGATTGGGCATTGAAACACAGTATTCAACATGTTTTGTTAATTATTTTCTGCCTCATTTTAAGCATGTTTAACTTTCTCTCAGACACTCAAACTAAATGTTTATACTTCTCTTATTTAATGACACAAAAAAGTAAACCTGTACATAATAGCCGTGTGATCCTAATAGTCTAGCATTGTTTCAATGTTTTATTCCTTCAGCACCTCAATTCGGAGTCAATCCTGCTCGACCTAGACTTCATAACCCATGTTTAAAGTGCTAATGCTACATGCTAACACCTGTTCATAACCTGAAGTGTGAAACATTGCTTAACCCAGGATTAAAAGTGGCCTTAACTCAGGGTTAAAGAACACATTAACTGTAATGGAAAGCCTGTGACAAACACACATATAAACACACACATTCACTCACCCCTCAGACTCAGTAGTTCTCCTGATGTTAAAGAACATGATCTTGGCTTGAATTTCCAAGTTTATAAATAGGTGGTTAGCCCAGGACAGTGAGGGGTGTATTAATTCCCCTTGACGTTTTTGGTATGAGGTCTTGATGCCAGACTGGCATAGTAAGCACATTGTGAGGGGTCACACTGCCCTGTCGGTCCAGGAGGTCCGGGCTGACCGTGAGGACCAGGATTACCAGGCTCTCCCTGAGCGCCTGCGGCTCCAGGAAGGCCGTCTTTTCCATATCCCGGCATACCTGCAGGACCTGTGGTGCAAATACTGTCTCAGCTGCTGTTCATCATTCAAACATTGACAAAAAAATGAATAGTAAAGAGTAGAATGGTCCTATAAATAAGTCTTCATTTTAAACATATATTTTAACGTGTGTGTGTGTGTGTGTGTGTGTGTGTGTGTGTATATATATATATATATATATATATATATATATATATATAATTTTTTATTATTATTATTTTGATACATTAATTTAATTGAATTGTTAAAATAAAAATATTGCAATGGAACAATATTTTTTTTATTATTTAAATAAATAGAAAGAAAAAAAATGACAGAATGAAAATGGTCAAAAATGAAAAAAATGTCAGTTTAAGACATAAATGTAAAGTTTAAGTGCATAAATGCTACCATGATATATCATTATTTTATCATTTAAAATAATTAAAAAGAACAAAACAGAATTATATATTATATTACATAAATAGAAGACCTCTTAGAACTTTTTTTTTTCCTTTTTTTTTTTTAAAGCACAGTTCTTTCCCAAACCCTTATTACTGTAATGCAAATATATATATATATATATAAATAAAATAAAAATAAAAAAGTATTGCTGTTTTTAAATCATTAGCATTAAAAGTGGATACTGATGTCAGGATGTTAGCATCTTTAATGTCCTAAAATAGGCTTACTTTCCAAAATGAATAATAGCCTATATATATATATATATTTTTTTTTTTTTTTAGTTTTTTTTTAGTTTTTTTTTTTTTTTTTATTGGGCTTGGGACTTTTTCTTGACAGTTTTCATGAATTTCATCCAAATGCATGAGTCAATGTAAACTTCAGTACTGATGACCAAGTGGTCTTACCCATGGGACCAATTGGACCAGGCTCTCCTCTCTGTCCAACACCGTCCTCTCCCTTTTCACCTCTTGCACCTCGTTCACCTAACGAGGGGGGGGGGGGGGGGGTGTTGTAGAAGGTTAAACATCAAACACTGAGTAAAGTATCAATCAAAGATTAGCTTTGCGGTACCTTTAGGACCAACTGGACCTCTGGATCCTTCTGCTCCATTTTGTCCAGGTATTCCAGGCTCTCCAGGTGGACCCTGTCGGCCAGGAGGTCCATCTTTACCTGATGGACCAGGTGGACCGGGGCGGCCAGCTGAGCTCTTGATATGCGCAGGCTGCATTTGAGCCATGAGGTAAGCTAACTTAGCTGTGAAAATAAACGGAAAGTTTAATAAATGTCAAAAGTCACAGCAAAATAAGTCCAATACATGTTTGCCAAATGAATCTCACCATCCAACTGTTTGGCGAGTTCCTCTTGAATAAGCCTCCGCATTTGTTCCAGTGATGGCGTCTCACCCTTAAAACACATCAAAATGATGTCATGGTCTTTATTATATCATCAGTGTCACATACTTTCCATTAAAAATACTAAACGTGGACTCACTCGGAGACCTGGAAGGCCTGGGTGTCCTGGAGAACCAGGCGGCCCAGCGGGACCCACTTCCCCTGGGGGTCCCGACATGCCCATCATTCCTGTGTGACCCTTCCTGCCAGGAAGCCCAGGGTTACCTGGAATGCCCGGATCTCCCACAGGTCCTTTGTCTCCTTTTATTCCATTATCACCCTAAAGAAACGAGCAACTCAGTAAATTTTGCATGGAATCAAGAGGTACATATGTGAACAGATTGATGGATGGATACCTTTTCTCCCTTTTGTCCTCTGTCTCCTGGTTTTCCTGACATGCCCTATGAAAAAAAAAAAACAACAACAAAAAAACATGGTTATCTGAACAATTATGAAAACCGGTTCATATAGTAATAATGAATCATCACTCACTTGTTTGCCTTCTGGGCCAATCGGACCAGGTGGACCCTGAGGGGAAAACACAAGCGTTATATAGATCTTCATGTACACGTACTGACTGTTTTCAGCTCTTATAGATTAGAAGGCTTGTTTGTGCAAGGATAACAGCTTTACTTTGCTAATAAAACTGAGACTGTCATCTATCCCAAAGCAACATCTTCACTCACCGAAGGCCCTTTTGGACCTGAGAAGCCGGGTAATCCTGGACTCCCTGCTTCACCTTTGTGTCCTGGCTGACCCTGGAACATGGTAAAAGTGATCATTCACATTAATGAACTATAATGCTCTACATTTTTCATTATCATACATATTTTTACATGATTATTATTGTTATTATGATTTCTTTATTAGACATGTTTACTTAATTTTTTATTCAAACTTTCCTTCTGCACCCCCTGGAGATCCCTGGACCCATGCTTCAATATACACACAGGCAAGAGGTGCATGCATGGATGTAAATCTAGATCTCAGTTCATCAAAACACATGGCTGCCCATATTGAAGCGCTACTTACAGGATTTCCCTGAGATCCAGGCTTGCCTGCTGGTCCTGGTTCTCCATGCTGACCCTAAAATTACAAAAACACAGTGACACAACTCAATAATCACACGGGTGCTGTTTTGAACTGGTTCATCAAAAGCCTCCTCACGGTTTCTCCTCGTGGTCCTCTCATGCCCTCTGGCCCCGGTGGTCCGGTTTTACCCTGGGTGAAACAAGTACACCAATTAAAACCCAACACCATCTGCTCACAGCGGTCAGGTTTACCGTGACCTCTGCACAACACAGAATGTGTTTACTCACGTCTTTCCCTGATGGACCCTCACGTCCAGGAACACCCTGTTTTCCATCTTCACCCTAATATGACATGACAGCATTTATTAAACAGAACCCATGAGGTGTCTGGATGATTTATGGAGCATATATTAGTGCTTTAGTTCCCCATCTCTGAATACTGGATGTATGGCCATAAATTTTAATTGGCATTGATTAACCTTTGACCCTGGTGGTCCTGGTTCCCCGCTGTGACCTTTGAAACCCTGGAAAAGACAAAAATAAAGATGTGAACATTTCAGCCTATAGGTGCAGAAATTAGAAAACAAGATAACGCTTTAGTTTAGGGAAAACATATTGCTTATTAAGAGTTCTCCCCTCAATAAGAACATTGTCATACAAAATAAGGCATTAACATGTGCTTTATAAGTACTAATAAACAGCCAATATAGCTATCAGAAACTAGTTAATAGTGTTCCCTAATCTAAATTGTCAAAGATAATCATACCATGATTAATTTTAGGTAAAACAGTCCTGTCCAGTGTTGGGGAAAGTTACTTTTGAAAGTAATGCATTACAATATTGCGTCACTCCCTTAAAAAGTAACTAATTACGTTACTTAGTCACTTTTAATGGAAAGTAATGAGTTATGTTACTTTTGCATTACTTTAAAGTTACTTTTTAATTATGAGCAGGGCTTGAGGTTCTAGTTACAGCAAATGTAAAAGCTCTTTCACACCAAAAAGTGAAATGAATAAACTTCAAGCTGAAGAAAAAGTCACGTTTGTAAAGACACAGCAGAAGAAGGTTCAACACTCTTCATTCATACAAAAATTAATAAATTTATTTATTTTTGCAAGTGGGATGAATTAATTAATACACACACACACACACACATTCATATTTAGTGTAGAACTACAACATGTTCACACAGCACACACAACGCCTCTGTACTTCCGTTTTCTCCCATTATAGGGAAAGGAGACTTGTCAGTCAATAAATGGGAAAACGAAGTAACTGGTAACTAAGTGGTAACTTACTTTTTGAAAAATAACTCAGATATTTTCTTGTAAATTAAAAAGTAATGCATTACTTTACAAATTACTTGAAAAAAGTAATCTGATTACATAACTCGCGTTACTTGTAATGCGGTACCCCCAACACTGGTCCTGACAGTCTAGTGTTATTTTTATTTATTTTTTTGAATCATCACTCACAGGCATTCCTCTGAGCCCGTCTCTTCCTGGTGGTCCTGGCTCTCCCTGTTTACCCTGAAAAAGAAAAGAAAACAATCAGGTTTTTTGTTGTGTCTGTATTTACAGAACTAAGTATTGTTTGGATGCTGGCATGCATGCATAACATCAGATTCATACCGGCTCTCCTGTTTCTCCTGGTCTTCCATCCTTTCCAGGTTTACCCATCAGACCCTTCAGCACAGAAAATGCGGCAAGTATGGTAAATAGGTAACAAAATAGCATGATGGCATTATTAGACTTATTCTCCTATTACATTAATCCAAAATTTTAGAGTCAGTGAAAAAAAAAATTGTTTAGATTGCACTAAAGTTTAGATTGCACTAAACTGATAAAAAGTGACAGGAATACTTTTACATTGTTACATGTTTTTTTTTTTTTTTACTTTTTATTCATCAAGCAATCCTGAATAAAACTATGTAAAATACATATACATCATGGATTCCACAAAATCATTAAGCAGCTAAACTATTTTCAACATTTATAATAATACGTTTAACATTTCTTAGCCACTATATCATCATATTAGAATGATTTCTGAAGGATCGTGTGAAATTAAAGACTGATGCCATGGTTGCTGAAAATTCTGCTTTTATCACAGGAATAAATTACATTTTAAATTATATTTAAATATATATGTAATGATACATCTCAGTATTTACTGTTTTTGATCATATGAATGCAACCTTGGCGAGCCTTCGTACAAAAACCTTAAAAAAACCTTACTGTCCCCCATACTTTTGAACTGTAGTGTATTTGTTCTAAAAAATGTCCAGATATAAAAAAAAATACAAAAAATAAAATAAAATGATGAAAGTACGCACCATTAGACCTGGTAGACCTGGTGGTCCCTGGATTCCCGGAAGCCCTTCTTTTCCCTGGTAAAACACATTCAGTTATCAAAAACGCGGGGGTCAGTGTATTAGTAGGATGCAATCCATCCTATTAATACACATTCAAATCACAGATAAAAAATTAAACATTGTATCCTTGCCTTTTCTCCAGGAGCTCCAGGTGGTCCAATAGGTCCATGGTTTCCATCATTACCCTACAGATACAGCAAAAATGTAAGGTTGTTTCAGGATACCTTTACAAGTTCTTTTCATGTTCTTTTATAAAAGTGGCATTTTAAAATACTCACAGGTTGACCCATAGCTCCTGCCGCCCCTGGATAACCAGGAGGTCCTGGGGGGCCCTGGGAAAATGCAAATCAATGAGAGAAAGCTGTAGCATAACGATTAATAATCATGGTATGCCAAATTTAAAATGTATGTATATACAGCCTATTTATGATGAAAATGGTAGGCTGACAGTACCTTTTCACCTTTATCTCCAGGAGCTCCTGATGGACCTCTGTCACCTTTGACCCCCTGCAATGGAACCAAATATAAACAGTGATTAAACACAAATATTTCTTGAGTAGACAGTATAGAGGTCATGTAGGGATGCAATGCTGTCAGATGATATCAGTGAGACAAGGGTCTTTAAAAGTGAACTGGTATGTAGGTAGACTTGAAAAATACAGGTCTGTAATGTGTGTATATATCTTCTGGATTCTAACCTTGGCTCCATCAGCACCACGTGGTCCTGCAGGCCCTGTTGGTCCTGGAGGACCCTGCCAAAGCCACCAGATGTTTATTATTCCATTCAATAAACTCGCATTAGTTTCCAATTCCGTTAAGTTTAAAGATTAAAGTGAGAGTTTGATTTTTTAAAGATGCTCTCTCACCGCATATCCATCCTGTCCATTTTTCCCAGGTGGTCCAGTAAGACCTTGTTCACCTGGAGGTCCTGGCATACCTGGCTGTCCTGCTGGTCCAGGGGGGCAATCTGAACAAATGTCCTGGGAAGGAGAGAAAGGCAATGTTGGTGGTTTGTTAGTATGGTTGGAAGAATGGAGGTTTGTGTGAGTAAATGGATGGAAGAATGGATGGATGGATGGATGGATGGATGGAAGGTTGGTTGGTTGGATATATGGATTGATAAATAAATGGATGGAGTTTTGGATTGTTAAATGGATGATGAATGGATGATTGTGTGAGTGAATGGATGGAAGTATGGCTGGTTGCATGGATGGATGGATGGTTGGTAAGATGAAATGATGGTTTGATGTTTGGTTAGTTGGATGTATGGATGGATGGCTGTACCTTAAGGTTAAGATCAGAAATATCTGCAGCTTTTCCCTAAAAAAAAAAAAGAATTTGGGAAACAAAAATCCATTAAAAAAAACTCATCATACTCCATAATCCATGCATTTATGATCCATTAGAAGCAGGTAAATATTAATAGCATCAGCTGATTTGATGAATTCATATTTAAATGACGAACAAATATCACTCACTGGTTCTCCAGGGTTGCCCTTCTCTCCATGTCTTCCTGGTAAACCCTGCAGGTAAACACACACACATACACAGAGAGAGAGAGACTCATTTATGAGCCATGACTGCTGGTGAAGATCCTCACAAACTGACACTGGATACAGAGATGGCTTAACTGTGATCCACAGAAGTGAAGTGAAACTGGTTTAGATCTGCATCACGATTGGAGATTGAAAAGTAAAGCTCCTCATTGTTAAATGAACAGTTAAATGTTCTCTACTTGCATTTAACGTGCAATATCCTTATATTTATTTGTTAACCCTCCATACTAGAACATTCCTGCATCTCACTCAATCCTATTCCATTATCATTTATAGCACAATTGTTTATACACTTATTTATTTGCTAATGTGTAAATCTCTTTGTTTTTTTTTTGTTTTTTTTTTTTTGTCTCTGTGTTGTTGTCTCTGTGTACTGGAAGCTTATGTCACTAAAACAAATTCCTTGTATGCGTAAGCATACTTGGCAATAAAGCTCTTTCTGATTCTGATTCTGATTCTGATTCTGATTCTGATTCTAATTATTGCTAAGGTGTTTTTTACATGTTGCTAGAGTGTTCCCTAGTACAAAAACTAATTCCTAACTATTAATAAGCAATATTAATAGTAATGCTTGTATACGCGCACATCACTAAACTTAGTAAATAACGAATTTCTTCAAAATCTGTCAAATGACAAATCTTGTTCATTGTATCCAATAAAATGTTCTCTACAATAAAAATAAAAACTCTCCTTAAATTATAAATACAACCGGCCACAAGCTGACTAGCATTAGCATCCAGCTAATAACAGGCTGTCAGTGTGTCCTTGGTTGTGGGCTGTGCAGTTTTGCTAACTCCTTCAAAAAGATAGATACAAAACAAAAAGATGCATGATGTCTTAAATTCTCTTATCCCTTCACTACTATGAATGACGTAGCATTTCATTTGGTCTCAGGGACTATTTAGTATTTAGCTAATTTTTTTAAAATACAGTATTGTGAGCTGTCCTGGTATAGCCTAATCAATCAACTAAATAAACCTTACATTGTGCCCCGCGGGTCCCTCTGGTCCGCTCACTCCTGGAGGTCCTCTCAAACCCTGAATATCAAGCATGACATGTCACTTAAGGGTGTTCTGTAAGCGTCTGTCTCATTTGAAAGTGATGTAAATATGAACAGATTGTTTACCGCTGGTCCTGGTGGCCCTGCAGGTCCGGGAGGTCCCTGAGAAAGACAGAATATCAATTAGCTGTGAGATAAAGAAATGTGCATCTGTGTTTGTCTTCAGATCTATAAGCAAAAAATAGAGTCGTATGAAAGTTGAATAGGCTTTCACATAACAGTATGCATGCTTTTAAATGTATGTGCTTGTTAAAATGCACGTTTGCTGTGCATCTGCCATCTGTTTGCTTTAGCTTGACCATTTGTATTAGTTTCAATCCCCACCATATTCACAGCAAATTAAAAAAAAAAAAAGGTCAGTTTTTGGCCATATGGTAATTTTAGAGTCACCTGACTAATGCTAATGTGAAAATGACTGCGTTTTGATTGGACATTGCAATGGAAGAATGAGCAGGTAAACAGCCACATGACTGTGTGTGTGTGTGTGTGTGTGTGCGCGTGTGTGTGTGTGTGAGCTTGTTTATGTGGTTAATGAGGACACAAATTTGTATAATGACATGGGTATGACACAGGTATTACAATGAGGAGGTGGTTTATGAGGACATTTTTAGTGTCCCCGTAATTCAAAACGCTTATAAATTATACAGAATTAGTTATTTTGAAAATCCAAAAATGCACAAAGTTTCCTGTGAAGGGTTAGGTTTAGGTGTAGGGTTGGGGTAGAGCAATAGAAAATACAGTTTGTACAGAATAAAACCCATTACGCCACATAAACCACATATACCAACATGTGTGTGTGTGTGTGTGTCTGTGTGTGTTTGTGTGTGTGTGTCCGTCCGTGTGTGTTTGTGTTTCCATACCTGGGGTCCAGTGGTTCCCTCTCCCGGTGGTCCTCTGTTTCCTGGCATCCCTTGCATTCCTTGTGGACCAGGCAAACCCTGAATAAAACACAAAATAAAAAGGGATAAACGTGGAAAAATAAACAGCATTCCCTTTCTAATTTAAAGATGATAGCTCTGTGTATTGCTGTATAAGATATATATTGTTTACTCTTTTTTTCAATATTGACTCTAATTTGCATATTAATTGTAAACCATATCCTGAGTATATGCTTTATATGCTGTTACTTATTCCTATGATGACAAAACTGAATTTTCAGAAGCCATTAGTGCAGTCTTCTAATACTGTATTATCATCAACATTGAAAACAGTTGTGCTGCCTAATGTTTCTTTGGAAACTATAACACTTTTTTTTTTTTGATTCAGGATTCTTTAATGAAAAGAATGTTTAAAAGAACAAATGTATTTAAATATATTATTATTATTATGCTCCCGCTTTATATTAAGTGGCCTTAACTACTATGTACTTACATCAAAACATAAATACAATGTACTTATTGTGTTCATATTGTATTGCAACTTTTTTTTGCTGCTATTGAGGTGGGAAACAGGTAAGGTTAGGGACAGATTTGGTGGTATGGGTAAGTTTAAGGGTGTGTTAAGGTGTAAGGGATGGGTCAACGTGTAATTATACATGTAATTACAGAAATTTATTACAGATGTAATTATGTGCAGATATTTTTCAAAAATAAGTACAATGTAAAAACATGTATGTACACAATAAGTGCATTGTACCAAATTAATAATTAAAATTTAACTACATAGTAGTTAAGGCCACTTAATATAAAGTGGGTCCATTATTATTATTATTATTATTATTAAACACAAAAATTTCTTAAGTGGACATTATAGAGGTCATGCAGTGATGCAATGCTGTCGGATGACATTTAACAAATGGCTAGTAAACCTATTATTGTTTTTTTTATATTTCTAATACTTATTACCATCCATATTGAAAACAGTTTTGCTGCTTAATGTTTCTGTGGAAACTATAATGCATTTTGATTGGATTCAGGATTCTTTGATGAGAATAATGTTTAAAAGAACTATTTTATTTAAATAGAACAATATTAAAACTGAAATCTTTTGTAACATTATCAGTATTTGTACTGTCACTTTTGATCAATTTAATGCATCCTTGCTAAATAAAATGATTTTTTTAAAACATTTTTTAACTGACCCTAAACCTTTGAAGAGGAGTGTGTATCCAGTATTTATTAAGTCTAATGAACAGTATATAGGGCTGTTGTTAAATTACAGCAGCAAAATACATATCTGCTACTTTTTCCTGAGAAAAAGGCTCTTTGAAAATTCAGTAAAATCATCACATAAATGAAATGCAGTGATTCAGCTTTTGCCCCTGGGGAACACACACCTGCTCATGATAAAAATGCCTAAAAAGACCTTTCATGCTGATGGAAGACAAAATGAAGTCTGATTCTTTCTTTCAACGAGAAGAAGAAGAAGAAAAACTTTTGAAAGAAGTCTCATTACCTTCAGTCCGGGAGGTCCGGTAGGACCTGGAGCTCCAGAATCACCCTGTAATTAAATGATCTGTATTATCTGTAGCTATAAAACGACCACAGCAGTTCCCAACACTTGACTCATTAGTTTAAATGTGTGGTAGTTTTATTCTACACGTTTCAGTGCTTTTAACCACAATCAGCAAATATAAATGGAAAAAGTTAGCATAAACAACTTTCAGACTCTCTAGAGGACCAGACCTAAACACAAAGCTTGTTAAATGCAATTTTACACGCTCATGGTGGGAAACTGTAAAACAAGAATGAAAAAACCGCATGCTCTTTTCTCCTAAACCTAATTGTCTAGTAGTTGTGAGAATCCACATGGAATATTTGTAATAAGTTTTAGCAAAGCAACACCGTTTAATAATATAATCAATGTTATCAAACTGATGAATGCAATACCTTTGGACCCTCTTTGCCTTTTCCTGGCAAACCAATTTCTCCTCTTAAACCAGGCTCACCGGGTGGACCAGGGGGTCCAGATGAACCATCTTTACCAGCATCTCCCTAGAGTGATAGAAATAGCCATAAAGACACCTAAGAACCTACATGGACCTACAAAAAAGTCTGATTCAGGCAGTGAATTATAATTACGGTTCATAATTACATTATTAAATTGAGTAATTCATAGATGCTTGGTGCAAAATAATTCAAATAATACAAAAAGATTATACAAATAATACATAATAATTCCTCGACTAAATGTCCACATCAAAAGGTAGACTTGCCAGTTTCTTTTAGTTTTCCTTTTTAACACACACACACACACACACACACACACACACACACACACACACACACACACACGTATATAAAACAGGCAGTTTATTGGATTTGTTAGCTTTCCTACCTTCTCTCCTCTCTGTCCAGCGATCCCAGGTGGACCAATGCTGCCTGGAATACCCTGAAACACACAAACAAGATTTTTACACTTGAAAAAAAATTACTTCCAATCCCCCAAAATATTTTACTTCAAAATTTCTCATTACAAAATAAGCAGATTAGAAGAAAAAAACATCACGCACCAGTTTAAATGATTACATTTACAGTTGAAAAAAAACTGTATCTTTCCTAAAATGGATCTTGTATTTTGGATGTCAAAAAAGCAGTATTTTTTTAATGAACATACCACATTGCCTGGAAGCCCCCGGGGCCCCTGAGGGCCCATCAATCCAGGTGGACCCTAAAAAGAGTGACGAGTATGAGAGAGAAAAGTTCTGAAATCAATCTAAAC
Organism: Carassius auratus; assembly: GCF_003368295.1. NCBI lineage: Eukaryota > Metazoa > Chordata > Actinopteri > Cypriniformes > Cyprinidae > Carassius > Carassius auratus. The sequence continues at coordinate 3,159,881 of NC_039286.1, forward strand.
ATCATGTGTGATAGGAAGACAAACATACTGGGTCTCCGTTTCTCCCTGCCTCTCCTTTTTCACCAGAATCCCCCTTAAGGCCCTGTCCACACAAACAAGAGAAAGACGTCAGACAGTCGTGTGTGGAATACAGAAGAAACATCGCAATTACTCTAAGAATCATTGACTTTCTCGCAGATGTGAGTGGAATATGAAGGTATAGGATTCACAATGATCATCATATTCAGTAGACCGTCTCATGTGAATGAATGCTAATCGGGTGTATTGTAAAACAGCTGGTTAAGATGTTGTTTCTGGTTTACCACCGGTCCTGCTTGTCCTCTGAATCCCTGCTCTCCAGGAAGTCCTCTTTGACCCTGGAGATATCAGAGAATTGGAAGGTGATCAGATTGATTTTGGTATCAGGTAACAACTCTGAATATATGCTAAAATACTTAAAAACACATTCGAAATGTGTAATGTGTCATTCAAAAGTATAGTTCACCTCAAAAAAATAAAAAATAAATGACGTCGTCATTTACTAATTTTCATGTCATTCCAATATTTACTACTAACTGAAACAGTTTTATACATTCTTCAAAACATCTTTTGTGTTTCATACAGGTTTGGAAAGACATGAGGGATGACAGAATTTATATATCTGGTTGAAATAACCCTTTCATGTCTTTTTTTTATTTTTTATTTTTTAATATGTCTTTGTTAAAACACTTTCTTGTTCATTTAGTCATAGTGACTTTGTAATTTCCTTCCACAAACTTTACACTGCACTCTGGATATGAAACCTGTCTCTCTTTAAAGATGTCATCAGGGCAGTTTCTCTAGCAGAACTGATTGCATTTGACTGAACCTGCAGGAACTGCAGTAATTCAAGAGACATTTCTCATTTCACACTAATAAATTCAGGTGAGAGTAGATACAGTACATCATCCTAACAAGCTTGTCTGTGCCTGTGTAAATGATGCAGCACTTAGTAAATGAGTGGAGAGATGGACAGAGCTTTCATTAATTATTTATTAATTATTACTATTATTTTTAAAGCGTTTAATAATATAAAATAAAATAAAACAATATACCACATAAAATAATCTAATTTAATATAAATTATCTTGAGCAGAATCCCTGGAAAAAGTGTAGAGTGGGAATGCCGAAGATGGCCAGGTCATGATGTCAGTATATAGGAAATGACCTCCTGAATTATTAATTAGCCCACATTCGTCAAGATATTAAATATGCTAAAATGCTCATTTTGGATATGTCGACAATTTAGCATCAGTAAATTATTATCATTATTTTTAACAGCTACAGTAATATCTAAATAGTACATTGCTTGGACATTTTTCTAAATTAATGAAATTGCACTGATCTGTGGACAGATGCTCGAGACCTGCTTTTTTAATAGCTTGGGGGCAAAAAGGCACCTTCATCTACAAAATTTTCCAACAGCAAAATGGTGGATTTATGTGAGCCAGCAGAGTTACATAGTATCATCTGATGTGCTGCGATGCCCCTGACCTTCAGGTTTATTTATATTCCCTTATACAGCACTGAATCCCTTAATATCTAATGACAGCTAATGCGTAAAACACTTCAAGTGGCTGTTCTCACTAAGAAATGAAATGCACATATTTCGCTTCCTTTTCAGGAGGATTTGACTCATGATTCTTCAAACTGACAGCAGACTTCATTATGTCTGTATTATGAATGCACTAGTGGCAGTAACATGATGCTATGAATGAAATCATTTTCAGAGGCACAAGAGACTAGTAATTTAACCAATCTTGACTCTCTTTTGCCCTCTTGTGATGGGTTGTACAAACTAAATTCATTCGTAAGTGTCGAAAAAAAAAAAAAAAAGCTCACCATCTCGCCTGGTTTTCCTTGATCTCCTTTCTCTCCCTTCTCTCCCGGCTTACCCTAAAAAAATAAATAAATAAAAAAAAAAACCTGTAAATCTACATGAATATACAGTAAATACACACACACTTAAAAACAATGAATGCATTAAATAACTAAATATCAAACCAAGTGGCATTTAGTTTCAAAAAGATGGCACAACCACACTTTATGAAAAATGTGTAGGATGATTATGTTAATAGATACACTCAAAATATCTATTAACAAACTATTCTCAAAACAGGATATTTTAAGATACAATGTATTATACAAAATATATTGTATTACTCAAAATCAAGACAAAACTGATGGCTTACCGGTTCACCAGGTTCAGGAATCACATTGGCCACCTAAAGAAAATTGAAACACATGACTTTGAAATAATACTATAATACAATACTGTAAATTAAAAGCCACATTCATCAATAAACAGAGCATCAGCTGAATCAATACACTTAATACTTACATCAGATATCATTACTTAAATCAATGATAATTGTATATTCACATAGATAAATATTTGTATGTACATAATCCATTATCATCTGTACTCACATTGCCTGGGACCCCGGCTGGACCCCTGGGGCCAATCTCGCCCTGTATGAATGAAAAACAGTAGCAGAGAGGTTATATCCTCATCCTGTCAGCATGTTAATTATCTCATTAACGACCTCATGTCCTCAGGAAACCATCGCTGACAGTTTAATCCTGAATGTGTGAAACCTAAAGCAACTCACGGTCAGAAATGACCTCTCTAAGCCTTCTTTACTGTATTATTTTATAATGTTGATATACAAAATATCATTACACAAATGCCACCTGTAGGCAATTGTACATTAAACAAAACTGATCTAAAGTGATTGTCTATTTTAGACATTAATAATCAAAACTATGAAATAACTATCCACAAAACAGTTCAATATTGTATAAAATTAAACAATTTTTCTTTATTTAATTTATATGTACATTTCAATCATTTAATCATAAGCCTTGATATTAAAGATTTTTTTTTTTTTATCATGAAAATCAATTTCATTAACTCTGTGTCCAATCTTTTGACTAATGCTTTATAATAAAAGAATCCCTTTTTGCATTTTTAAGCTTTCTCTTGTCTCTCACCTTATCTCCTTTCTCTCCTTTCGGGCCAGAAAATCCATCTTTTCCTCTCTCTCCCTACAAGAGAAATGGAAGAATAAAATCTAACAAAAAAACTGTTTGGCTCAAACAAAACAACATTATGCATAAATTGACATTAATAAGACTGAAAATGTATCATGATTTCTTGTATTTTTCTCACAATCTTTGCAGTGAAATACAGGCTGAACATGTTTTAAAGAGAAGCATCCAAGTGAATAGATGATGTTCTCACAGCAGGAGAGTGTTTTCTACTGAAGAGTCTGATATTTTTACAAATCAGTGTCTATTGATTGTGTTAATCAATAAAACATCAGATTTTGACTTGAAAACAGCATATAATTATGCCCATATAGTTTGTCTTACTTGGCCTCCTCTCTCTCCTTTGGGTCCTATTGTGCCGACCTCTCCAGGCAAACCAGGCTCTCCCTGAGACGGGACAAGACACACAGAGAAAGACAGATGTGTCATGTGTCCTTCTATCAAGGCTCTGTCAAGGCTGTTTTAAGTTTTACTTTCCGCACCCGTTCACCAGGAGGTCCTCGTGGTCCTGGAGGGCCTTCATCTCCCTGAGAGAGAGAGAAACAGGCATTGGTGATGAGGGGAAAAAAATTGGATTTCCAGCCCAGATCTTGAAGCACTAGTCATCCTTTACCTTAGGTCCTGGTTTACCAGGGAAGCCGTCCTGTCCGGGTTCACCTCTCTGCCCCTAAATGGGGAACACAGAATAATTACCGTAAAAACAGACTGCCGTGCAACAAAAGCACAAATGAAAAGGCGAAAAAGCAGATCTGGCCTTTAGATGGGTTGATCAATGATGAAGTTCTGCCTCCACAGAACTGAGTTCACAGTTTGCCTCATTAAAACAGCTCTAACCTTCTCGCCGTCGTTTCCAGGGAAACCATCTGATCCATCTTTTCCTGGAAGGCCCTGAAAAATAATTACCGTTGTTTCAAGGTTTTTTTTTTTTTTTTTGCACTAAAAATGAGTGTTGAGTTAATAGGCCAACAAGTTATTAAAGTGAGTCATTGAGACTCACCGGTTTTCCTGCTTCTCCTGGTTTTCCTGAGAAGCCGATTTCTCCAGGTAATCCCTATGTGAGCAAACAGATGATTTAATATCATCTGCTACTGGTTTGCAGCTCTAGTTCAGAAATACAAATGAATGCAAACAGTATTATTTTGTTGCATGTAAACTCACTGGAGGTCCTGTTTGCCCAGGGCTCCCGGGAGGCCCAGAAGGCCCCTGAGGGCCCTAAAGATAAAACACAGAAATATAACTTGAAATGTTGAAATTAATAGACATCTACAATCAATGCATTCATAATTTATTTTATTAAAATATTCCAATATTATGTTATCGTTGACTGCATGTGTTTTGCTCTTTAATCTGACTGATGCTCATTCCTCTGGTAACCACTAGAGCTCACTGTAACTCGAAAAATACTTGAGAATGCTGAGAATGCCATAGTCATAATATTCATACTGTTTTTGCATAGCAGCATAGTAAGTTTCCATATGCATAAATGAAATACTATTTAATAAAATATTTAGTGTTGCATTCTGCTGTAAAATTCAGTTTATGGTAAGCAGTATGTTAATATTCCATTCCAAACATCAAACCACACTTGACAGGAAAAAATAAAAGGCAAAGAGCTCGATTCAGGCTAAGAATGAATGTTCTGGTGGTTCTTACAGGTGGTCCTGGAAGACCATCAACTCCTGGCAATCCTGCATCCCCCTTTTTACCCTGGAGAAACAGAGAAGATGATGTCTCATGAGTCTGTGTTAGGTAAAAGCAAAATAAAAGAGATAAGGAATAAGGAGATATTTCATATTTAAAAAGAAATAAATAAAAATATAGTACTTTAAATAAAAAAGATAATAATGAATATGGAATAAGGATACTGAATTGTAAAAAATATAAAAATAATAAATTTCAGCATACTAATAATAGACAAAAAAAAATGAATTCCATGTGAGAGGTCAGGACGAGTTTAGACCTTTCTATCTAATGTCTATAATGACCTTCGATCCATTAGAGCAGTAATTCTCAAAGTGTGGTCCGCGGACCACTAGTGGTCCGCCATCGCCCCCTAGTGGTCCGCGAAACGATGACCTAAACTAGGCAAGTGTTTGGAGCCAGACATTGATGTGTGATAAGCAGCACCACCCGTCTCATTAATATTCACGTTAAGTTTTAGATGGAAATCTCAAAATCTAGAATCCACAGATCTATTAGTTTTGTAATGTACTAGTTTTTGTTTCATGTGTAAAATCCCAGTAATTTCAGTGATATTGGACATTAAGGGGAACATTCTTTTCAGCATTTTATTGTTACCATAGTTACAACCATAGACTTCCTATACCCACCACCTCAGTTTTAAACTAATGGCTCTTTGGAATGGCATTAAGTGGGACCTAGGCAGTTTTTTTTCCACATGTGCAGTTTGTTGTTCATATTAAGCTGCAACTCATTTCACATTTACTTTTTCAAATTAAATAAAAATGTATATAATAATTTCTGATCATATTATTGCATTTGTGTTTGAATAATTAGTTTTTTACTTGAAACAGTTGCATATTAAACTTAAATTTAGCTTATCCTTCCTATTTTGTTGGTTTTTGGGGGCGTGTTAGAGTGGGATTCTGTTAGGTGGTCCTCAGAAAAAAATTGGAAGATTAAGTGGTCCTTGTGCTGAAAAAGTTTGAGAAACACTGCATTAGAGGCACAAATAAGCCCTCTGCTGGACAAACAGGAAATCACACTCACAGCAATTTTGTTCTGCTCTATAGTCAACAGAAAATAAAAGTAAAAAACATTCAATATCCTATGTGTAAAGTTTCCTTTCCTTGTTGATATATTTCCAACAGAAACAGGAGGGGCCCGACATATAGAAGAGCTTATGTTTTCTTAATAAAAATAGCCCAAAGCCTATGTTTATGGTCACAGTCAAAGACTATGATTTGCTTTTTGCTATTGCTGGTCGGTTTTAGAAATAAATTCTATCTAGAGAACACCTTTTGCATACATACTGGCTCAAGGCATTTAGATGTTGAGTTAATGCAAAAAAAAAAAAAAGATGTGAGGAGTGATAACAGCTTAAAATAAGGTTAAAAACGAGACAGAGAGACACTTTTTAGTGTCTCACTCAGGGCTTCCTGGCGTTCTGCAGTTGTGTGTCATTCTCAAGCGCCACCCGCTGCGTTTCTGAGCTGAGCGCAAGATCAGTTAGACTCCCTCTTTAAGAGTACCCGACAGTGTTTCCCGCTGGGACGGAGAGAACGCGGGCTACATTCAGAACACCCGCAACCCTGCTGAGCTACAACACTGAGGACAAAACATTGGCAAGGACAAAAACTCATAAAAAAGTAGTTAATATGACGGATGCATACAATAGCTTTGTGTGAAGATCAGGTTGAATCTGGTTTGCTGGTCTTAGCTGGACTGTTGGCTGGTTTAAGAAGGGTTTTGGGCAGAAGTCCAGCGGAGACCAGCTTGGCCCCACTGGGAGACCAACCAGATTTGGGTGCTTCAAGCTATAAGCTAGTTTAGTTCAAGCTGGTTTAATAAGTTAAACTTAAGATTTTTAACTCAAACCATTAAACTCTAACACTCTTAAATACAAAGTGCAATAGAAGTACAAAATAAAAAAAATAAAAAACATACACAAACCCAAATTAAACCCAGCGGCTGTGCAAGACACAGAACAATATTTATATTGTATTTTACCTCTGATTCACGCAATGTCCAAACTCTTCTGAGCGCGTCCTCCCATGCGCGTTCTCAAGCAGGCGCGTGAGGCATCTACTTCTTCTTCTTGCTTTACAGCGGATGCAAGTGCATAACCACCACCTTTCCCCAAATGGACCATTGACACTCCTAATTGAGATTGTAGACAGAGTGTCAATGGTCCATTTGAGAGACAGGTGGCGGTAATGCACTTATAAGTCTGCGATCCACCATAAAGCAAGAAGAAGAAGTAGACGCCTCAAGCGCCTGCTTGAGAACGCAGGAGAGTTCTAACAGTTCAGAGGTAAAAAAATATATAAATATTGTTCAGTTTCTTTGCACAGACCGATCGTTTCTTTACACATCAATGTATCGTCACAAGCCACAGGGTTTAATGTGGTTTTGTGTATGTTTTTTTTTTTTTTAGTTTTAGCCATGATTCCCATCCACTCACATGACTGATACTGTACACAACGGTTTCAGTTAAAAATCTCAGTTTGTGTTCTATTGCAGAAGCACAGTCAACTACATCTTAGATGTCCTGGGGGTAAGCAGATAAACATCAAATTTTCCTTTTTGGGTCAACTATCACGTTAACAAAACGATTTTTAAATGGCTTTATTTAACGATAACAACATTATGCTAAACTTCTTTTGTGGATCACTGAAGAAAGTAAGTCATATTGATTTGGTACATTAGGGTGAGTAAATAAAGACAGACTTTTCATTTTAATACATAAACATTTTTCAGTTTGCTTCATTTTTTTTTTTCATTTTGGAGCCGTTATCCAAACACCATTATTATTTCTGGCAAGAAACAAAGTTTTCAAGTATGCTAAGAACATTTTAATGATGCTGTCATCTCATCAGTTCGAGGGCATCTGAGAGCGTCAGACCTTTCGAACATCTCCTGTCTCTCTTCCTAATGAGCTCCTCTCTTTAATCTGACCCCTCAGAGCACGATAATATCACCAGAACATGCACTGAGATCCGCGCCTTCCAGCCAGTCTCTATGGTTACCACAGAACAGGTTCTAGAACATCTTACAGCTCCATTAAAAGCAGCTGAGATGAACTGCTTCAATAAAATACAAATGTCCTACCCTTTGTCCATTCTCACCCGGCACACCGGGCAAACCTGCAGGTCCAGGTGGGCCCTGAACAAAAACAGCATAAACAATAGGCTAATTAGAAATAGTGACGTACACAACAAAAGAAGACGGAGCAAAAATGATGCTTCTTTTTTCACAAACAGACCACAAATGTGATATTCATGATGTACAGTGACCCCAAAAAATATCTGGACACTTGAGTCCCATTAAAAAAAGTCTTAATGTTTGAATTTAACTTTATTGTCCATTCTGTTTGTCATGGAGTGGAAATGTGCTATGTAAATCTAAAAGTACATCCACATAAGTGCTTACACAATGACACAAACGCAGAAAAGAAACAAATGACACTAATTACCTCATTCCTTGACACATTTCCAAACTATTAAAATAGCGCCATAATCTCATTGCAAACCATTTACTTAAACTGAATTGAATTTAAAATTTGCAGTTTAACAGAATCACTGGGTCTGTTTCCAGATGAGAGGAATATATCAGGAGATCGGGAGCTTTTCTCAAAACTAACTTCTCTGTTCTTCTTTGATATGCATCTTTAAGACAACACAACTTGTTTGAAAGAGCATTAAATCACAAAAGGTATCTTACAGGAGGTCCAGGGGGGCCGTCCGCTCCCGGGGGTCCTCGTTCACCAGGGATACCCTGAAAACACAAACACACACCCATGAGTGTGTGAGTACGATCAACAGAAGCATGGTTCGAGACTCATCTTCTCAGCACTTACAGTGGCCCCCTTTAGTCCTGCCAGCTGGACCTGAGGAAAAACACGGAAGAAGCAATGAGCATCTCAATACTGTTTTACAGTGGGACTAATTCAGTTAACGAATCAAAGGTCTTACCGCATCGCCAGGTAATCCAGCAGGACCTCGTTCACCCTATCAGCAAACACAGCATTTATTAATCAGCATTTGACAGGATTTATTAAAATGGCACAGTGATTTGATATTCTAAGTGGAGTTAAACTGGAATGGAATTGTCATATGGTTTATCTTCCAGTACAGACTTAACGGTATTTGTCATTTCCTTTGGGAATACGTTCCTGGAAGTGTGTGTGGGACACTGCCTTGGTACAGCCTTGGCTGAATTTTTTAATGGCTGTCTTTATGAATGAGTCTGAGACATATGATACAAAATTATCATTTTCCAAGAAAGATATATGTGTTTTGAGGGGTTTTATGGGAGTCAAATGTATCTAATAGTCATTTATCTAAGAAATACAAAAGGAAACATTTCACATAACACCTTCATATGGGTCTGGAACAAACTGAGGGTGAATAAAAAACATGCCCAGATCTTCCAAGCAATGAGTGTCTTAAAAAAAGTGTCTCTATACCTTTTCTCCTTTGACTCCACTTGAACCAGGAGCACCAATCAGCCCCCTAGGACCCTGTTTTTTAGAAAATGAGAGAAAGAGAGGTCATTTAGATAAAACGTATATTTCCTTGACCCAAGCAAAACATGACACAAGCATGCATGAAAATCTTCTTCATCCAGTGTACGTGCATGCTGCGCCAAATGGTACATGGCAAATTCTATACATTATAAAATGCTCAGAATACTTACGTCTTTTCCTGGAAAACCTGGTTTCCCTGGGAACCCGTCTAAACCTGGTTCACCCTAAATAACATTTGAAAGTGAGACGTCATCGAATGGACAAATAGTGTAATATTACCAATTAAAAATTTGGGGTCAGTAAGATTTTTTCGAAGAAATTCATCGAGTGCAGCGTTAGTTCAGTCAGGCCACGGAGGCTGTGACCAGCTGATGCGGTCAGCTGTCAAATCGCTCCAATCACTACCATTCTCCTATTAGACACGGGACATATATACGTGGCATTACTATGCTCAAACTGCTCACAACCCTCCCTCCCTCCCTCCCTCCCCATAAGCATGAGCATATTACCGTGCACCTTCTGGCTGTCGTCTTCTTTGTTTAGATCACTAAGGCTTTCAAATCTTAGCTGGCATGGACCTCACTGCTGAGAGACACTCATCTTCATAACCAGGCATCAGGATAGACGTCCCACTGCCACATCTACATGATTATCACTGTTTGCTTTAAAGACATTACTAAGAGTCTTAATTGTCATGTATTTCTAAGCTGATGATTCTGGGGGGTTAATGTTAAAGCTCCTGTATGTTCAGTTATTCTGGGAGCAATTTCCGTAAGAAACCATACTGCCAAAGATTAATTGTGTTTCAATAAACTCAGGTAAACTTGCCAAAGTGGACCTGTCTGAAATATTTTTTATACTGCAAGGATGCATTAAATAGATCAAATGTGACGGCAAAGACATTTGTAATGTAACAGAAGATTTCTATTTGCAACAAATGCTGAACTTTCTATTAAGAAACCTTGAAAAAATTTTTTATAATTATATATATATATATATATATATATATATATATATGTAGCAGCACAACTGTTTTCAACATTGATAATAAGAAGAAATGTTTGTTGAGCAGCAAATCAATATATTAGAATATATTATAGTATATTAGATAGATGAAGATGTAATGATGCTGAAAATTCAGCTTTGCATCACAGGAATAAATTGTAATAATATTTCACAATATTATTGTTTTTATTATAATTTTGATCAAATAAAAGCAGCCTTGGTGAGCATAAGAAAATTATTTTAAAAACATTTAAAAAATCTTACTGCCCCCAAACTTTTGAAAAACACTTGTTAATTATTAAATTATATTTAATAAATGTATTCTGCTTCCAATTTTTCAATGATAATTTCATGAAAGTCATCTTAATAAATGACTACTATAGTACAAAACATTTGCAATTTGCTCAGTACATATATTTTTCTGTATTTATGAGAATCATTAATTCCGGTTACAATAGTATGTCACATCTAAAGTCACTATTTTTATTCCCAGTTTCTAATTTTATGTCCCATAAACAGCATACAGGTTTGGAATGACAACTACTCCTTAAACTTTAAATTATGTACGTTTGTCTAGACAGGTGCTTATATTTTAATACAGAAAACAGCAGCAGGAAACGGACTGATGGGATGGAAATATGACTGTAACAGGACAAAAACGTGCAATATCCACTATGCAGTGCCCGCTTTTTCAGGTCACAGATTCAGGAAATATAACAGATGGTGGATGCGTTTGTATGATGTATTTATTTGAGTTCAAATGAAAAGCCTTTCTCAAAAAAGCATAATCTGATATTTCCTCTTTCAACGAACCATGCATTGGTTCTAAAAATAGATCCCTTTGCTCTATTTGCACTGCAATTCTTTTACCAGAATTACCAGCATTCTAACTTAAAAGTAATGCAATTTTTTCCAAAACTAAGTTTGTTTTCCCATGTTAAAACATTTCATATAATAAAATAGCTATTCTAAAATAATGTTTTTTGAGCGTCCCAACCAGCCAAATACGGCAGCATCGGCTCAACCAATGGCACCAGTTTGAGGCGGAACTATCTATTTGTCAACCAATGACAGTCGAGGAGCGACATGAAAGCAATCATTATTTTAGCAGTTCCATTTTGAGACACTAGTGCTGCAAAAGTCAAATTTGTTTTAAAAGCTCTCATTGTGTGTGCAGGGGTGGACCGTCAGACAGACGGAAGAATGACGTCGATGCTCTACTGTGTGAAACTGTTCTAAGACCCGTCTGACTGCACAACGCCCGCGCAGAACAGGATATATGGAGATTGAATCAGCACTGAGACATCTGTTTGAGTTATCAGTCTGCCTGCGTTCACTCTGTAGAAATATTCCCTCTGTAGTGTTTGGATCTGACTGGTATGTACAGTACTTTGGGCTCCATCCAAGTTATTCCAAAGCATCAGAACTAAAACAGGGGTACTGACAAGGGGAAGACAAGTGGGAACATTGTCTCAGGTCTCTAGTTGTCTGCATTGACAGACTAAACTAGATTTTTACATTTTCCCAAGACAAGTGCTGTGCATGCTAAACCTCTGCTGCATGATTTTAGGAATCATTCACATCTGTAGCACAAACAGTGCGGGGCATTCCCATGTTTAATTGCTTAATACTAACACTGAGCCTCAGTAATGATGTTTGTGGTAACAGTTGGTTATGATTGACAGGTGTCAGTCATCCCTTACCCTTTCTCCAGAAGCTCCTTTATCTCCTTTAACTCCAGTGACACCCTGATGAAAAGCATAACACATTCAACATATTACAAACCTCACAGAGAAGAACACTGGCCACACTACGATCTGTCCTGCACAGGTGTAACACAAAACTGCAGAAGCAAAGTCTTCATTTCAATTTGTTTCTAATGTAGTGATCATCTATTGAAGCCAGTTTCAACCTTATTAAACGAAAAATTTAACGAAAATGCATAAATAAATAAAAATGCAATAAAGTGCAAAAATAAAATAAAATAAGGTTATTGTAAGAAAGAAAATAAGAATGTAAAATAAGAAATAAAGTCGCAATATTAAGAAGCTTTTTAAAGAAATCGAGTCATTAATGATAAAGATACATTTCTATTGCAATAATCTGAAGTTGTTCATAATCGTCAGTGGTTTAAATGCACAGGTCATACAGTACTTACAGACACCCCTTGAGCACCCGGTGCTCCAGGTGGACCAGCATCGCCTTGGATACCCTGAATTTTAAAAAAAAAAAGGTCAAAAAGGCCAGATCAGGTTAAAAATGTCAAGAGAACATCTAGCACAGTGTCAGCTTCTCACCAAAAAGTGATAAAACAGAAAATAATGCTGAGAAAATACCCAGAGCGAACACAAAAGAAAAAAAATCAACAATGACATACAATAGAGACTTTACTGCATTATTTACTGCTGCTTTTAGATTTGATTTTAAATTACATCAACAAGACAATTAATTTTAAAGTTGTCATTTTAAACTTTTTTTTTTTTTTTTTTTTTAGCATTTTTCATAATAAAATCATTGCCTATTGTTGTAGAAAAATTTATATTTTACTCTTACTTATTTACTTTCTCAGACATTTAGTGGGTTTTCATATATTTTTGTTTTTCCTTTTGATTTAACTTGTGTTCCCTTTCAGTCGGTCACTCTCGACGCCACGTCGGATGACCGACGAATATGGGACGTGACGAATATGGGATATCGCTTCGATAGACCAATCTACTTCGAGTGTAAACTAAACGAGCCAATGCACATTGGCATGCAATTATTGCATCCAGCTGCCGCTGATCACTGCGTGAGTATAAGAGGGCAGCAGGTGCAATGCATACCAGCTTTTCGCTTCGGAGCCGAGCGTTAGTATCGCTCTGCTCAACTGTGTCTGCTGTGAACTACGAGTTCAGCACGCTCTCGGAAGCTTTGTGTGTTGGCGAGACGGCGCTTCAGCGGCGGTCGTTCCTGTGTCGAGTGGATTTGCACACTTCAGGTTGCACTACCCCTGTCGTGTTGCAAGCGGCCATCTCCCCTGTGCACCTCAGCACTGAAAGAGCACTTCCTAAAAGAGCAAATTCTCTCTAAAAGAGCTTCACGGGTAAGTCTTTGTAAAGACAACGGATCGTCCTTATAAGGATGCCGTTTCACCCTGCGTTTCTGGGTGCGGTCGTTACCTGGCACCGGGTGATGGTCACGATCGCTGCCTCACGTGTCTGGGCGTCGAGCACGCTGAGGTGGCTTTCGTGGATGAGTCATGTTCTCACTGCGGGAATATGACCATCTTGGAGCTGCAAACCAGGCTCCGCTACCTTCAGGGGGCGGAGTCCCGTTGCCGCGGCCGCGATCTGGGGCTCGTTCTGGCGGCCGACAGACGAGAACCACTTCCGGCAGTAGCGCGAGTGGTTTGAGGGTTACAGTGGTGGCAAACCCCGCAGGGAACCAACCCTCTGGGGACCACCACTCCTCTAGCACCTCCGATCCAGTGGAGCAACCCACGGAAGCGTACCAGCGGTATCCAGTGGGACTCCCCCCGACCAGATGTCGATCTCAGCATCGGAGGGAGAGCTGTCGGATCACGGTTCGGTTGCGCTACCATCCTCTGGGATGGTGACAAAGCCTGATTCGGATCCCGAAGTGGCAGCTATGCTTTCCCGGGCCGCCGAGAGGGTAGGGCTCGAGTGGAATCCCCCACCGCGTCCCGAGCCCTCACGGCTGGATGATTGGTTTCTCGGGGTGGTGCGCGCTGGTTCTCAGGATTGGTTTGCAGCGATCGACCTGAAGGACGTGTACTTTCATGTGTCCATAATTCCGCGCCACAGACCTTTTCTGCGGCTTGCGTTCGAAGGACTAGCATATCAGTACAAGGTCCTGCCCTTCCGGCTGTCCCAGTCTCCCTGTGTCTTCACGGAAGTCACGGAGGCAGCTCTCGTTCCTCTCAGAGAGCAGAGTGTTCGCATTCTCAATTGGCTGATACTAGCACAGTCTCGAGATCAGTTGTGCGAGCACAGGGATGTGGTGCTCCGGCACCTGAGCCTGTTGGGCCTTCAGGTCAGCTGGGAAAAGAGCAAACTCTCACCATTGCAGAGGATCTCTTTTCTCGGTATGGAGTTGGATTCGGTCGAACAGACAGCACGCCTCACAGAGGAACATGCGCGGTCGGTGCTAGCCTGCTTGAATACGTTCAAGAGCAGGACAGCGGTCCCACTGAAACTCTTTCAGAGGCTCCTGGGGCATATGGTGGCCACAGCGGCACTTACACCGCTCGGCCTATTACATATGAGACCGCTCCAGCACTGGCTTTATGGCCGAGTCCCGAGGTGGGCGTGGAAGCGCGGCACTCACCGGGTCCAAGTTACACCGGCCTGTCGCCAAACCCTCACTCCGTGGTCAGATCTGGCATTCCTATGGGCAGGGGTGCCCCTAGAGCAGATCTCCAGGCATGCTGTGGTTTACACGCATGCCTCCACCACCGCCGGGGGGGCCACGTACAACGGGCATGCAGTCTCAGGGGTTTGGACGGGCCCGCAGCTGCAGTGGCACATTAATTGCCTAGAGTTGTTAGCAACGCACCTTGCCTTGAACCGTCTCAAAGGTCTCTTACGAGGCAAGCATGTGCTGGTCCGATTGGACAACACTGCGACTGTTGCGTACATCAACCGCCAAGGTGGTCTGCGCTCTCGTCGCATCTTGCAACTCGCCCGCCACCTCCTCCTTTGGAGTCAGAAGGTTCTGAGGTCACTTCGTGCCGTTCACGTTCCAGGCTTGCTCAGTCGTACAGCTGACGAGCTGTCTTGAGCAATGCTCCCGGGAGAATGGCGACTCCATCCCCTGACAGTCCAGCTGATTTGGAGGCGGTTCAGAGCCGCTCAGGTAGACCTGTTTGCTGCTCCAGAGACCTCTCACTACCAGGTTTTCTACTCCCTGACCGAGGGAACTCTCGGCACGGACGCACTGGCACACAGCTGGCTGCGGGACCTACGCAAGTATGCGTTTCCCCCAGTGAGCCTTCTCGCACAGACATTGTGCAAAGTCCAGGAGGACGAGGAGCAAGTCTTACTAGTAGCGCCATATTGGCCTACTCGGACCTGGTTCCCCGAACTAGTGCTCCTCTCGACAGCCCCTCCTTGGCTGGTTCCTCTGAGGAGGGATTTACTGACTCAGAGACGGGGCACCATTTGGCACCCGCGTCCAGACCTTTGAAAACTCCATGTTTGGTCCCTGGACGGGACGCGGAGGTTCTAGGTGACCTACCCCAAGAGGTAGTTAACACCATCACTTCGGCAAGAGCACCGTCTACGAGACACGCCTATGCCTTGAAGTGGAACCTGTTCGTTGAGTGGTGTTCTTCTCGCCGAGAAGACCCCCGAAGATGCCCGATTGCGGTCGTGCTATCCTTTCTGCAGCAAGGGTTGGAGCGAAGGCTGTCTCCCTCCACCCTCAAAGTCCAGGTTGCCGCTATTGCTGCGTACCATGACCCTGTGAATGGGAAGTCTTTGGGTAAGCATGACCTCATCATCAGGTTCCTTAGAGGGGCCAGGAGGTTAAATCCATCCCGGCCCCCCTGTATACCCTCTTGGGACCTGTCTCTAGTGCTTAAATCACTACAGCAGGGCCCATTCGAGCCTTTGCATTCAGTTGAGCTAAAGTTTCTTTCATTGAAAACTGTGCTCCTGCTTGCACTGGCCTCCATCAAGAGGGTAGGGGACCTGCATGCATTTTCGGTCAACGATTCGTGGCGTCGAGGGTGACCGACTGAAAGGGAACGTCTCGGTTACGTATGGTAACCCTCGTTCCCTGAAGGAGGGAACGGAGACGCCACGTCCTGTCGCCATGGTTGCTGTACCGCCGCTGAGCTGCCGGGTTCCCGGCTCGGCTCCTCAGCGAAAAACTGGTATGCATTGCACCTGCTGCCCTCTTATACTCACGCAGTGATCAGCGGCAGCTGGATGCAATAATTGCATGCCAATGTGCATTGGCTCGTTTAGTTTACACTCGAAGTAGATTGGTCTATCGAAGCGATTTCCCATATTCGTCACGTCCCATATTCGTCGGTCATCCGACGTGGCGTCTCCGTTCCCTCCTTCAGGGAACGAGGGTTACCATACGTAACCGAGACGTTTCTCTCTCAGTATGTATGTTTGTCACCTGAAATGCAACGAAGACATCACACAGTAAAACAAAGAGCCTTTGAAGTCTTTAGTGCGGGCAATTTACTCAGGAAAGATCAGAGGGGTTATCCATAAATAAAGACCTTTGACCTCATGGGTGTGAAGATAATAAAAGCCCAGGGGGTTAGGAGGACCATTGTGTTTTCTGAAAACAGTTCGTTTTGGTTTACGGGGTTAAGTGGAAATTTACAGAGAAGGAGAAGTAAGAAGTGGGGGTGATAACAGTATAATAAGGCTGTCTGTTTTCAGTGTGATTCAGGTCTGTTGTGTTTCAGGGTAGCTGCTGAAACAGTGAACGCACCTCTTTAAGGAAAATAAACTTCTTTCCTTAAATATAATTTGATTCCTAGTCTCTTACACTGAGATGCTATTTGTTTGTAATTGTTTTTGCCACAACAATTTTAGATATATCACATCTTAAATCACTTTTAGAACGCCAACAGCCTCTTTGGTCTCAAAATTACAAAACAATTCCCCTGAAAATAAATTGGGGGGGGTGGGGGAGGGTTAATATTGACAATTACAAAATGTTAATTTCTGACACTGGACTCTTACTCTTACTGTCTAAAGGAGGTCTTACCTTTGGTCCGAGAGGTCCGGGAAACCCAGCTTCACCTGCAACTCCCTTCTCACCCTGTTCATCAATATGCTCGGTCATTAGACTGTAACCATCAAAATACACCTTCAACAACATGCAAATCAACTTTTTGTCACTCACTCTCTCTCCTTTATCTCCGTGTTTCCCACCCAGACCGGGTAAACCGTCTGATCCCTAAAAGTTACATAAATATTAATGCCACTTATAAACACATCTATGGAATTAGGAATGTTTAGACAAAACTGGATTATAAATAAATACAAACATAAAATATTCATTGTATGCTGCATAGTATGTAGTTATTGTTATCATTATTATTTTTTTCTGCTGATGAAATCAACACTGCCTGGAATTTAATCTCTCACAGCATCCACAAACCAAGTTTTTTTTTTTTTTTTTAATTTATATATATATATATATATATATATATATATATATATATATATATATATATATATATATATATTTTTTTTTTTTTTTTTTTAATAAATTAATAATAATAATTTATAACTTATCTATTCATAAAATTATCCTGGAAAAGATAAATCGCAGACTCTTGTTTGTTTTTGAGCAGCAAATCAGCATATCAGAAGGATTTCTGAAGGATCATGTGAGACTGAAGAATGTGCTGAAAATTATCCTGAAAATTCAGCTTAGCAGGAATAAAAATAATACAATACAAAAAAAATATATAAAAAATTGGAAACAAATCATTTTAAATTGTAATATTATTTCACAGTATTACTGTTTTTACTTTGGTTCTTTCAAAACCTTGTTCTGTTAACGACCCCAAACTTTTGAATGCTAGTGCAGGTAAACTACAAATGGCATTTCATGTTGTTTGCGTGTACACAAGTGTGTCTTACTCTTTCTCCTCTGGCTCCAGGTTCACCGCGCTCGCCGCTGTCCCCCTGAGAAGAGAGACGAGATTTCAACATGGCATTAAAACAAGATGTGACACGGTTTGGACATGGCCACAAGTGACCACCGAAAGGTTTCACCCTTCAGCATGTTATACAATAGAGCCAAATGCATTCCTGTGAAAAATCTGACCTTAGAAACCAAAATAATATTTTTAAAACAAGACCAGCCAACTAAAAAGGCTTGAAATGCTTGAAATGATCATCATACATTAAGAGATTTTCCATCTTTAGACTCAAAGAATCACATATTATAAAAGCATATATATTACGAAGAAAGTCTTGTGAGATCGTAAAAATACAAAAAGAGGCCAACAGCAGTTTGTAGTTTTCTGGTCATTAAAATGAATTGCACTCCAATGCTAAACACCACTAAGGAAACTTAAAGAAATCTTTGCCATTATACCATGCCTTTCAGATGTAAACCCTCACAGCACATAGTGGATGCTAATTTGCTTGATTTCAATTAGTTTCTAATGAAGTTACCTATTGAAGCCAATAGATTGGTTACTTATAAAATAGTTTAAACACTGTATATTGTAAACAGTACTTTGCAACATGTTGTAACATCTTTTTTTTGCAGGTGCACCATGACTCAACTTTTCATAAGCACCACAGCTTCAAAACAAACAACATTACAGTGTTAAAGGATTGACAAAACGACCACATAACAGGGTTTAGAGACAGAGAAACACCTCAAACACAAACATGCGTTTGCGGCATCATGCATTTTAACTAGCCAACTCCTACATATGCTGCTAGCTAACTTTATACTGTAACACATGGATACATGTGAGTACACGGACACACATTCACATACACAGAATAAACACGTTAACATATACACATGGACACTCATGCAAACACTGACACATATACACAGAGAAATACACACACAAGCAAATGAAAACCATGCATAACAACAAAAAACATTAATGTAAAACTTGCCATCACAATGCAATGTTTACTGGCACTTATGGTTTATGTTCATCCTTTATTGTAAGTCTAGGGGATGTTTTACCTAATTTATTATCTGCCATGAAAAAAAAGATTTTCTCAGTACTTTTGTCTTTGAAATTTTTTTTTGTATTTTTGTCAATATAAGTTACTTGAGAAGGAAAGTGACTTAAGGTATGAAGTATTGTTTCTGAAAAAAAAGCATCAAAATTAAGTTAATTTGAGTTTTAATAAAGTTATTTTTTTTTATATATATAAAAAAAAAATCTGTCAGTGCAGATATATAAAATTTTCCTTTTGAATTAAGTTTCTCTTACCCCACTGACAGATATTTTTACTTGTTTTATGCATAAACTCTTGTTTTAAAAATAAACTAATGAAGTAATTCTGCTTCTCTAGACAATATATATTGATTTAAGACTATTTAGATATTTATATTGGAAAACAAGATAAAAAAACTGCAGAAGAAAATTCCTTTTTTGGGTTTGTTCTAAATCTTAAAGGGACAGTTCAACTAAAAATGAAATGTTGTAATCATTTACTCACCTCCATGTCGTTCCAAAACAGTATACGTTTTGTCTTCTGTTAAACACAAAAGAAGATTTGGAAGAATGCTGGTAACCAAACTGTTGATGGTAGCTATATTTTTCCATACTATGAAAGTCAACAGCTGCTGTAAGTTTTTTTTTTTTTTTTTTTTTTTTTTTTTTTTAATCAGCATTCTTCCAAATCTATTCAATAGAAGAAAGAAACTCATACATGTTTAGAACCACCTGAGGGTGAGTAAATTTACATTTATTCATTTAGCTGACACTTTTATCCAAAGCGTCTTACAATTTCTATATATCAGAGGTCACACACCTCTGGAGCAACTAGGGGTTAAGTGTCTTGCTCAGGGACACATTGCTGTCTCACAGTGGATTCTAACCCGGGTCACTTACACCAAAGGCATATGTCTTATCCACTGTGCCAACCCCACCCCACCCCACCCCATTTACATTTTTGGGTCCCTTTAAGTGGCAATATTAATTGTTTTATGTGTTTGTTTTGCAATTGTTAACCTGCTCCAGCACAGCATTTGCTTTTTGTAGGTCGCCTGCAGGAAATTCCACTGACCAATCCAGCATGCTACATTGTTTCTAGCTGTCGGCGTCAGCTGGCATCTAAATTTGGCCGAACAGTGACCAAGTGCAGTGGAAATCTAAAAAATACGATGCCTTTCCAGAAGTCTTAAGAGATTGTGAATCAAAATATTCATCACACAAGTGAAATCTGGTCATTTATTGATAAGCACAGGTAAATGTTTAAGTAATGGCAGTCGTCGTTCTATTGACAAAACCACAGTCGTCTAATCTCCTGCACAAATCTCTGACTGATAAAGGTTAATTATGATATTATTCGGAGGTAATTATGCCCTGGAGTCTGTACTTTTGTCTGCTGGGCAGTGGAGGATGTCTGTTTTAAGCGCTGTGAGTGGGTGTTCGGTGCACAGCTTCTTGTTTTGCATTTCCTTAGAGGTTGGAAGAACCATAATTCTGCATTTCAAAATATATTTTATTGTTTTATCCTTAAAAGAGAGTCAACAGTTTTTCTATCCTGCTACGTTCTTTTGAAATCCTAGACTTTGGATTCGAGGGAAGAATGAATGATTTTTGATGAATTGGGTTCTGGCTCACACGAGACGACAGAATACACACGTGCACACACAAACAAACACACATATAGACTACACAATCAATGTTTTGTCTATCTTGAGGAGTTTGGCTGTTAAATTCATGACCTTACCTTCTCTCCTCTATCACCTTTGATAGAGAAAGCCTGGCCCTGTAAATAATCAATCAACACCGATCTATTATTCTCCAGGCCCAGAGAGACAGAAACAGCAGAAATGGAAGCAGATCAATATCGTATGAAAATAAATCACTATTCGGCAAGAAGCATTTGTGATATACAACAATGCTGTTTTACGCTTATCCAAACAGTCAACAAAGCTATATGAAATTTTGTAAGTTATAATATGGATGTCGTACACGTTCTCCTTTCTGCCCTTTGTATCCTGGTGGTCCTTCTGCCCCTTTAAGACCAGGATCCCCCTGCAGATGCAAAGTTTATGCAAAGAGCCTATGAGGAACCCACTGGAAATGCATCCAGAGATGATGTGCAAAAGCATAATAGAGTACTTGAGTGATGCTGTGTTATTGAAACATTATTTGACCTTTTCACCCTTGGGCCCCACGGCACCTGGTAGACCTGTCTCACCCTGTAGGATGGGAAAGATTGAGAGATATAGCAAAAGAGATAGACATTCTGAAAGATAGATGTCAGAAATAAAATTGTGTATAGAATGCATTACAAAACAGAACTGAATGCATTACAAAAAGAGAGTTCAGATAAAAAAATTGATATTCAGCCTTATATCTTTAAATGAAAAGTCTAGGTTAAATTATATATATATATATATATATATATATATATATATATATATATATATATATATATATATATATATATATATACTGTATATATGTATACACATGTATATATAGTGCTGTCAATCGATTTAAAAAAATTAACTAATTAATCACACACTTTTAGATAGCAATCATTTCATATTCAATCTTCAAATTAATGTAGAAACAACATACTGTATATTTTGTATACATAATGTAATTTTGACAGCATTAATATATTATTTATTTTTATTTTACATAAAAACTGTACTTTTTATTAATTATACTTATATATTATTTTATCACATTAGTCTCATGTTAACGTTTAACGTTGAAGTCTTGTGGCAACACCAGTGTATTTATTTAGAGTTTATTCCACTGCAAAGTCTTGCCCCATAGACTTCCATTGTAAGTGCATTAGTTTAAATTTTGACTTGTCTTTACAAACTAAGGTGAAGCTGAGCTGAAATTAGATCACAGATGATGTTAATAGAAACCAAAATATTTCATTAATATTAACATGACTGAAATTTATTCAGCACGTGACTTCAGAAATGAACTATTTAGCCTCTTTTGCTCATATACTGTAAACAACTTTGGCTCCTGTATCGTAAGGCTGATATTCAATTTTTTTGCATGTTAAGCATGGGGGTTCACCAGCTTTAAGAGTGTGACCTTTGACCTGGAAGGTCTTACCCTTTCCCCTGCAGGACAGGAGCAGTTGACATCGGCTGGTTTCTTCTGCTCAGCACTTGTTGGTTTTGGGGTGGGCAGCGGGAGTGGAGGGGCTTCAGTCACCAGAGACTGTTCACACTGAGTGAGAAGAGAAAGTGAACAAAGAAACGGAAAGAGAGAAAGAAAGAGAGAGGAAAGGTAGAGGAAGCATTGGATGTCCAGTATTATGAGCAAGAAATTCTGGATGCTAGACAACGAATATTCCCCCTCTTCATCGAGGACTAAAAACAAAGACCTTTGGAGAACTTGTCAGAAATTGTATGTTTTTGCCTTACTATCCATGTGATGACATAATGAGAATAAATATTTGTATGCGAGGCAGATGCACTTACTGGGCCACCAGGAATATCGCAACACGTCTCTTGCTCAGACTGTTTACCATCACAGTAGATCACCATCCTCTGGAGGTCAAACTATAGAGGAAACACAGGAACTGGTTGTATCGCTCATGATTTTGGATGACTTAAAACTTCATTAACGTCACAATTTTAAAAGATTTTTAATTGTTTTTAAAAGAAGTCTTTTATGCTCAACAAGCATTTATTTGATTAAAAATATAGTAATATTGTGAAAAACATTCCAGTTTAGTATAATTAACCCTTTCGAGTCTATTAACGCATATATGCGTTTTGAGTCAGATTACAGTGAGATTAGATTTGACCCATTTAGATATTAATAAGAAACTGAAAAAAGCACAAATGTCAGGGCATGACAAAACTTCTCCAGGCCCCAAAAATACCCTTAGACTCCAGAGGGTTAAATTGCTTTTATATAAATATCTCCCATCCTACAGGTTCCTATTATCAAAACTGAAAGTTGTGCTGCTTAATATTTTTGTGGAAACCATGATACAGTTTTTTAAGGATTTTTTTATGAAAAGAAAGTCCAAAAGAACAACATTTATTTGAAATAGAAATAAAAAAATAAATAAAAAAACTGACATTTCAAAAAAGTCGATCAATTTAATGCATTCTTGCTAAATGAAAAAATGCTTACTGACACTAGTGTAACATCAAATCATATATCAATTATTTAACCATGTTTTTTAGAGACTATCATGATGGTATTCTCTGATGTAACATGCAAATATTATTATATTATTATTCTGTATATGAAAACTATAATCAATCAGTACCTTGGTATACCATGGTATAATAAATAAATACCATCACGTTTGTGCAAGGGAGACTTAATCTTCTATAAAATACATATAAATAAACCCCAACTGTTTGCTTACATCAATGGGAACGCTGTCATAGAGTCTCTTGCCGATGACAGTCTTTCCCTGGATGTCGATGTCTTCTCTTTCCTCTATGGGCAGCGTCTCAATGTGCTTGCAGTCCAGAAACAGGGACACTGACTTGGAGTCCACCCTCATGCCGATCTTATGCCAGTTACGGTCAAACAGATCTTCCACCTCTGGGTTCTTAAAGACGGCTCGGACCGCGTCCTTCGTCAGGCCCACAGCGTTGTACTCCACTGCTTTGTTCTCCCCGTCCAAACGGATGGAGACCTGGAGGACATTCTCATTACAGTCTGATCAGCTTACATTGCATTTAATGATATTAGATGTTATAAATGATTTCAAATTGTTAAACTGATTAGAAAAACAGAACTTTGGAAGAGAAACTTAAATTTATGGATACAGTCCTGTTGTTTCAGCCCCATTCAGGACTAGTGCACACCTGTGGGATGCCGTATTTGTCATAGACCTGCCACAGGTACCAGTCTTCTTTACGAGAAGTCTTCCTGAACTTGAATGTGGTCACAAAGGCGTATTCATCAGGCAGACCCTGAGGTAACACATCTCTAAACACATGAAACCTCTTGTTAAAAAACATATACCTTGCATTGTCTGAAAATACACATATTATAAATGAAGTAAGAGCACATAATGTGATTTTTGCATATGCCATTGTAATAAATTATTCTCTTACTCTGTTTGTTGGACGATGGGCATGGTACCGAGGCGGACATAGGGCGTCTGACCTGGCTCAAATTTTTCTCCAAGAAAATCTCTGACATTGAAGTACTCCATCAAATCAAATCCTGGAGAAAAAAAAAATATTATTAAGTTACTTTTCCTATTAAGTAAACTATACTGTCCCCTGACGAAAATTATTGTTAAATGATGTCTTTCCATCAATGATCACTAGGTGGAGTCCACGAGACAGGTCAAAATGACAACATGCCCTATGAACTTTCCTGAATCGCTTCTGAACCAGAGGATTAAAATATCATATATGCAATGACATAGTTTCTACTTTGTGCGAAGCTAGGAAGGTTTATTATTGATTAAGTACATTATATATAACCATATATATATATATATATATATATATATATATATGGTTAACTATACATTTAGCATTATTACACAAATATTTATTCACATAATTCCACTGCACAACCAGAATCTAGTTATACAGAAATCAAGTAATTCAGAATGAAAAGGTATACATAAAAGTACATTAAGGGAGACAAACCACAGTAAAGAATAAATTAATGCATAATCTGTCACCTGTGTTTTCAGTGTTGAAGTACATTTCAGTTCTGCAACAAAATCACACGCGTCACTTGGGCCTTTTTCCACATTCACACAAAAAAAGTCCATGCCTCTGGGATCAAACATGACATCATTGTTTGTTTAAAAATAAAGTGGAGTGGAGCTATGCTGTGTGTGTGGATATCAGCCCAGTAATTAATGCTTCAGATCCACAGCCAACACTCATTAAACTGCACTTGCTGCACCAGATGTTTAAAAAAAAAAAAACTTTCTTGTGCAATTATGTCACTAGTTCTCCAGCATGTGTGTATGTGTGTATCTAACTGAGGTTGGCAGTCCTGGCCTTCCACCCTATTATAGCGGCCAAACCATGGCGCTCCTATTACCAATACATAGTCTGTCACCATGACGATGCCAGCAGGGCCCTGGGCGTTGCCTAGGGAGGCAATTCAAGGGTCGATTTGGAAACACATTAATGCAGAAGTTAAACTTTTAAAAGAGCTCTGGGTACATGAAACGCTGATGGTTTGTGTATATGACGCCTGTAAGGGTCACGCAGAGCGATCTTGCTTTCACTTGGGGAACTCTCGTGTTGTTTTCTTAGGGCAGGTGTGTTCGTGTCAGCAAACGGAGGTTGTTTAAACTGTCTAGAGAGAATGATTATTTGAACTGAAGGATGTTTGGAGTTGTTTAACTCGGTGGTAATGTGAGAATGTGCCAGTCTAGGCCAGACGGTGTGTGCGAGTCTGTGTCTGTAGTAGAGTAACAGGTGGCTGAAAACTTAGAAAGCAGATACTGTGTTAAGAGCAAAGAAGAAAAAGCATAAGACAATAAAAGCACTTTTATTTTATTTTTTTGCGCTCACAAAGCACAACAAGTCCCTCATGGTTTCTGGCAGACCAGCATTAGAGGGCCGCTCACACATTCTTATGTTCCATCTGTGCTAGTTTTAATTTGACATCTTTGGCCGTTACATTACATCTCAATGTTTTTGCAGTCTCTTGTGCCATGAATGCTGTTTAAAATGGTTCAGGATTTAAAAACAATTGGCCAATGAGATTATTTAATATTGAAATATATATATATATATATATATATATATATATATATATATATATATATATATATATATATATATATATATATATATATATATATTTATATTTATGTGTGTGTGTGTGTGTGTGTGTGTGTGATACGAAGATATAAAGTCATGCAGGAGTAGTAGAACAACCTTTTTTTCACATACTATTAATTCAAATGACCTAATTAAACTTTAATTTAATTAGTTCTCTAACCTCTAAAAGTTGTCCATCTTAAAAGATGAATTTATCCAGGTGTTCTTGTATATTTAGTTCTATCAGTTTGATGTATTCATTCGAGCTGTTTGATTTCACACCATGTTCAGCTCTTTCTCCAGCTGTTCACTTCTCATCAGCTCATTTCCACGACTCTCTGTTTGTCTCGCCGTCTCCATGCGCCAGGGCACGGCTCTCCACCAGTGGCGTTTCTTAGCCTGGAGGAACCTCGCATGGCGAGCAGTACCTGTAATTTAGGCCTGGCGAGTGAAAGCGTATAATCACCACCAAGTCTTATTTTAAACAGCGAGAGAGCGAGGAAGGCTGAGTCGGTTCTGCGGCGCGGTACAGATGAGTGTGTTATTTCGACTTGTGCCTTTGATCTGAACACATGGGCACTTCTGCACATAACGCAACAATCTGGAAACCAGCCCAGTGTCACCACATGAAAACGTTACGAATTAATTTTAATACGGTCACAGTGCGTTAGCGTGACAAACGGCGCATGCGCTAAACGGGTGTTTCTCAGCATCTAGTGGTTTTAAGATGCTGAAAAACAATGCATATTAAGACCCCTGTATTGTGTTCCATTTCATTGTAAATATATTGGGTTTTGAAACGCGCCGATATTTTGAAAATTTGTCTTGTCCACACCCGTTTAAAACGTGCTGCCTCACCGTGCGCATGCGCAAAACCTGTACCTCATAAAGCAAAGTCATCATGACTCATAAGTTCGACCAAAAACTTGTTATATATCAAGATGTGTAAACTCATATTACTATGAATGGAAGAACATGCAACACACTATATGACGGAACAAGTCCAAATACATGCGTGGGATCCAAAATCGAATCCTGAGCTCCTACATTTGAAATCTGAATTTGCTTTGTGACTTCAAAAGTATGTTCTATATGAATATCGGTAGGATTAAAATTAAAAATCCAATGACAACTTCGAAACTGAAGTGTTTCCATGTTTGTGTGCTGTATGCATCAGACGTTCAGCCAACGGTCCATGGGGGTGAGGACAGAGGCTGAGACTGCTGATTGGGTGTCAATGCTTTTATCGGTCATCAGCTGGAAGAGTTTTTTCCTTGTTTTGGAAGTGATGCCAACGATATTGTTTCTCTGTGCCTTTATCTTTATGGTGTGGAGAATGATTTTTAGAACTATCGCTATCTTTATAGTTATTGTTTTTGGTGTGAACAGGTCTGTAGGGGAGGCAATTTAAGATGAAACATTACAGTTCATAACACATAATATTACTATAATAATTCCTTCTGTTCCTACTCGGTCCCCCATTCAAGTATAAAACTTGGTATTGAATGCTCAAAATAGCTGCCTGAACACATTGCAAATATCCTCAGAGTGAACAGACTTTCTAAGAAAGGGACTTTGGTTCGACTTTTAGTATGCATATATCTCAAACTTTCGATGAAGCATCTTCCAAATTTCAAAGTAATGTTGAAAAGGTAATATCTGAAGGACCATGCATATTTTGATCAATAATGTATGGAAAACTTTAGTAAAACTCTGTGTTAAATTATACTTCAAGTTTTGTGTTGTTAAGTTACTTTACAGATCTTGAGTCAGCAACTTTTTATGTCCATTTTGGCCTTTCCTTGGAAAAGAGTGATGTTCCAACTTCAGAAACAACATGCAGATGTTGGCAGCTTCAGCAATTGTGACATCTTATGTGAACCTGGAATTTCCCTGAAGATTTAGCTTGTGTTGTTCACTTGAATATTGCAGATTACAGGAGCAAGATGCCATAATTAACACTCATGGCCACCGAAAGAGGAGAGATCTAGTCTAGTCAGTGCAATCCAAAAGAACCACAACCAAACAGATCTAAGCACAAACGTCAAGCTTACAAGGCCTAAGATGACAGAAACGAAAAAGAAAGTGTAGTGACGCATAAAAGATGTTCAGACGTTCAGACTCCATCTGAATACCAAAGACAGCATTTTATCATCACTCATTATCAGTAGTATAATTAGAGTTAAACAGGCCACATTTCAGAAACGCTGTTTTATTTTTATTCTTTTTAAGTAATACAAAAAATATAAAAAGAATAAAGAATACTCTGTATTTTCCAAAGCACAAATCTTAATTCACCTCCATTTTACTGGGTTACAGCTTTTCTGAGAATTTGTCAAGATAGATTTGAGCAATTAAAACAAGACCAAAACTCGTCAGATTTACGAGAAATGGTTCTCTTGAGCATTTTGTACAGACCCCTATAGCTCCAGATTGTATAGTCATTTAGTTCCACAGGTAAGCGCTCTCTCTCTGTTTCGGTCTGGTTTTTTACTTATAGGTTGATGAATTTGAGTGGGTGTCTCACAGAGGAACTCAGAACCCCCTGAAGACCCAAACACAACATCCTCCAGATCTGTGTAATCACTAAAGAACTCCACATTTCTTAGACCAGAGGAGGGCAAAAGATATCTTATTTCGAAACCTCGCTGTCTCGCTCCAACGTTTCATGTTTTAAAAAGCAAACTTCTGGGAAAAGAAAGCTTTACTTTTGATCCAAGAGTACTTTACACATAGAAACTAGGCTTTAAGTCTGTGGTATTAATACTTACATCTACACACACACACACACACACACACACACACAAAATCATTATACTGTGCACCTCTTCCTTTATTTTTGACCCTCTAATTGAAATAAAATACACTAGGGATGATTTTCATGTAACTGTGTAACCTTGAGAAGAAGAAATGTTTTGGTTTTCTCACATCTGAAGGCGAAACACAGAAACACTGACATATAGTGGTATACTGTATAAAAGGATCATGAATCACTACTTGAGTTGTAGACAATATTACTGAATCGTGATTGAAACTACATTTTTTTTGTTATGAGAAGTCACTGTGTTATGACACCATGTGACCATTTCCTAAGACGCAAACGGTGAATTGATAAGACGAAGTTGCTTTTGTGAGAGTATATGGATAAGAGAAAACATTACCTGGGACCTCCGTCAGTCCAGCACTTGTGCTGTTCGGCCTGAACCGGCCTGCCTGGACTTTCATGTTTGGACACAGGACATCTGTGGAGAGACATAACATCATGAGTGGACATAATATTGAATACACTCCTCAGTGTTTGTACACTGAACAGCACTCCACAGGTGTTTGCATAATGGCTAGCAATATATTTCTACAGTTAGAAAAGTAATATTTTAGTCCCATTTAAGGTAATAGGATACAACTGGAGTTATTGCAATCTGTGCTTTATTACCAGTGTCTGGTCTCCTGAAACTTCTAAACATCTGCTTTTATGGAAGCAAACCTCATCATTAATTCATACTGTGAAATTAATTTTTTGTTGACATTTTATTGCATGGCTTCAGGTGCCCTGGCAGTCTGCCATGGTATTTTTGCAGTGACAAACCTTTCCACTCACAAATATTTAAACGTTTTATGTTAAGACTATTGGCATGATTAAAAATGGATTGCGTTGTGGAGAAAAAAGGCACATCTTTTCACATTGGAAAAAAATAGGAAACAAATTTCTTTAAAGCAACTGCATGTTTTGATCATACACTGAATTCTTAAAAAAAAAAAAAAAAAAAAAACTATGGCTTATTAGAAAACATTTTCTCTAGGGTTATTCTTTAAATTCAGCTAAAAGGAAAGATTGGTTTCCGGCAGCAACAAATGCATGTGTACAGAAATGTGCTGTAATAAGGACAGTGATATAGCCTATTTATGACAGAGAAATGCACCCACTTAACTGTAGGGTGCACCGAAATCGCACTCAATAACCAGACATCAGCTAGTTGAAATCTAGATAAATATTTTTTAACCTGCAAAATACATTTCTTCTAGAATTTCAGAAGCTCAATAATGTCTTAAACTGTGCTCAAATTTGCCCAGATACCAAAGACTATCACCATAAGTCAAATCTTAACAGGAACTTTAACATCCCTCATAATATTTTGACAAAATCAAATGATTTGACTTATTATTAACAATGATGTTATAGTTCAACCAAAAATGAAAATTATGCCATCATTACTCATCCTCAAGTTGTTTCAAAGCTGAATGGGTTTCTTTAGTGTGTGTGTGTTGAACACAGAAGATATTTTGAAGAATGTTAGTAACTAAACAGTTGATTTTTAGCCATCGATTTCCATAGTATATATATTTTTTTAAAATGAAAAGAAAAAAAAACTATAGAAGTCAATGGCTACTGTCAACTGTTTGGTTAGCAACATTCTTCAAAAATATCTTCTTTTGTGTTCACTTAAGTAAAGGACGTCAGAATTTTCATTTTTAATATTAAAGGAATAATATCAACACACATTTAAGATATCTTATTATATTTATATATCAGGAACTGTCACACATGAGCAAACAATAATTATATTCTGAGCAGTAAACCTTCCCTACTTTGAAGAGGAGTGATTTTACTAGCAGCTGAAGGAAATGAACAGTTGAGACTGACTGACACTGCAATATGATCCATCTTCCTCTCTGTGCTTGAAGACAGACTGTTAGAAGATCCTTTCTAAGCCCTCCAGTGAAGACGTGTGGCATAACTTACCACCACAGACATGGGCAAAGATACAGATTTGTCCAGTGAGCCTAGATTTTGGTGGAGTGCTGCTATGCAGATTTCAGATGGCGATGCACAGCTAGTGATAGCAGTGATGACAGGACGAAAAAACAACACCAGCAGACTTGTTTACTACGGCATCCGTGACGAGAATGTGCTATTTGTAGAAAAGAACTTGCTAGTGCTAAGGAAGGATGCTAATTAAGCCTATATACTTTTGAATGAGTACTTATCGCTTTTGTTTGTTTGCTTTTTTGTCACTTTTAGTTTAAAAGAGGGCATAGGAAATGATGTACAGGTGATGTAATTGGCAAATGTTGTGTGCCAGAACTGAATCACCCATACGAGCTCTATAGCTGTTATCTTTAGAGGAACACAGTTTACACAGAAACAGAAATTCTGTTGTGATTCACTCACCCTTTTGCCGTATGCTGTTATTTTTCTGTGAAACAAAAAGTATGCAAAAAAGCATAAAATAGCTACAAAATTATCATTAAGATGTATGCTTGTTTCAACTACAATTATGATACTTAAATTTCAGTAGAATAATGCAAAAAAATCACACTATAAAACTAAAATATACAATAGATTTTTTCCCTTGCTCTCTCTCTCTCTCTCTCTCTCTCTCTCTCTCTCTCTCTCCCCCACACATGCACACACTCTTGGCATGAAGCAGGCAGACGCCCAAACCACAGCGGCTGATCGCGTCCCTGACAATTGTGTACGATCAGACCCTGTAATTTTCTTTAATCGTTCCTATAAAAAAGTGCTTTGCAATGTTTAAGAGGCCTCAACTTCGCTACGAATTCCACTTTACAAAGGCTGGGTCACTTGACACAATTACGTCTCTGTCCGATACAGTGTCCTCTGACTCTCCCAAACCCTCACACCCCTGAACGAGTCCCTGCCTGGTCCAAACAACAACCTCCTGACCACCAAAACATAAAGAGCTCAGACGCCCACCCTGTGATAAATTAAGCCTAGGGAAAAGACCACCTGGCTGTCTATATTTGTGTTGTTATGTGAGCCAAGTTATGTTACCAGTACAGCGGACATCCACATATCCTTTTCAGCTATTTACAATACCAAAAGTTTGGAATAATTTCGATTTTTTTTTTATACTTTTGAAATATGTCTCTTAATGGTCACAGAGACATGTTTATTTAATCAAAAAATGCAATAAAGCAGTAATATTGTGATTAATTGCAATTAGGGCCGGGACTCGAAAAAAAAAAAATCTAATTAATTAGAGGCTTTGTAATTAATTAATCGAAATTAATCGCATTTTAATTGCATATAAATATTTGACCTGAGAACAGTGAGAAGTAATTTTTTTTTTCACATGGATTTATAGTATACCATTGAATAATGACTGAATACATAAGCTTGAGCAACAAAATATTGTTTATTTTTGTTCAACCAAGTCTGGCAGACCAGTGCAATTTTTGCCATTAAGTGTAGCAATAGCATACAATTTAGAAATAGTATATTTCAGAAATTCAGGTAGCTTATAGGTGCTGGAACCTTCTGTAAACTGTTTTTTAAGTAAAACACAATACTGTCAATTACATTCAGAACATTGGAAACCCTGACTATTAGAAAACCTCTCTCTGTTGCTTCAGAGGCCATAACATACTAAGTCCAACTCTCAATAACCTTGGTCAAAACAATAAAGAGTTCAATAATACATAGTTCAACATAAAGTGTAAAGTCCACGCTAGCTGCTATTTGTTTTGCGTTGAGGTGATACTTGAGGTTCGATGTGCTGCGATGATATGCGAACGCTAGTTGGTGCTCCAGTATAATCGGTCCGCCGAAACTCATCCAGTGAGAAACGTTCCGCTGTGCAAAAATAAGTTATTAAAAATGCGGGAATTTTTTTCCCGTAAATAATTAATCTTAATTAACGCGTTATTTTTTGTGTAATTAATTGATCTCAATTAACGCGTTAAAGTCCCGGCCCTAATTGCAATATTATTTGAATATATTTTAAAGCAGCCTTGAAATATTAGTTTCAAGTAATTTCTGATGGTACACAGATTCTAAAAAGGCGAACAGCTTCTATATTCTGTTTCTTTCCCATGCTAATAAGTTTGGCAAGCGGGTACGAAATTCCCCAAAAAAAGGTGGATTGCTTTACGACATCAGTGAATTCACGTGTACAGCTCCACTGCGATTGGTGGACTTAGTGATTTGGAGGCACTAGGCAAATTTCAGGTATGACACAATAACTATGTGCTCTTTAACACCTAATCCTTATTTTGCACGCTTTCTCATAGTTTATAATTTATTTATAGCTTCACAATATAAGTAAACAATTAGTCAACCTGATGCTGTTTTTTTTCAGATAACAAAAGAAGACATTATAAAAAATATATATTGAATTTCACTTAAGTTCATCGCGATCTGCACAACATTCAGACAATTTCTTATTTACGACGTATCTACATGTTTTCATAATGAGAATATTAGCGAGCTTGCAAAACTCAGCACTTGACAAAACTCTGTGATTTAATCGGTGAGTGAACATTTGAGTGGTGTAAAAAAATTTGATGCTCTCCAAAACACAAATACACACTGCGTTTGAAAAAATATGTTCGCCAAAATCAGATGGGGCCTCCTGATTCCCAGTGGCCCTAAGTGGCCGTTTACCTGGCTTATTGGTAAAGTCCGCCCCTGGTGATTACAATTTACAACAGTGAATTCCACTGACTTGTCTCTAGGGGGCTCCAAAGTCACACACACAAAAAAATACATACATACAAACTACATACATTTGCTTTAAATTTTAATTTCTGTGATGGCAACGCTGGATTTTCAACAACCAATTCTCCAGTCTTCAGTGTCACACAGTCCTTCAGAAATAATTTTCATATGCTAAGAAACTTGAGGAGCTCTTTAGTTTGAAGTGGACATCTGAGTAGCACTAGAGCTATCTAGAACTCTTGTGTGGTCAAAGCAAAAATAAAACATGACACATAGAGTGGTGAAGCAGACTTTTGTCACACTCTTTACTTTCTGTAATTCTTTCTGTATTATATTTTTCCCTTAACCTTTCTATAACACAAAAAGTAAATTGCTAACTACTAGCAGATCTTAGTCATGCCAGAAAATGTAAATGTGGCCATTGAAGTTAGGTGTAGAATCACATTTTTAGTTAGTTAATCATGCACATTGAGTCTTATTGAGATTTATGAATGAATTATTCAGAATGGCTGTATCAATTTGACTCAAAACAATGATTCACAACTGAACTGCTCCTTTAACCTCATAGTTTCTTTAGGGGGACTGACCCCACAATTAGCATGCTGCTAAATGACAAGTAAATGTTGTCATTCATTCATTGTTTTTGACATACCTATTTCCTTTGACTAATGAAATGACGAAGCAATCTAAAGCCAGTCATGCGTCATTGTTTAAATTTCTAACTGTGTTCTATCGAGGGCAGTTTCCTTCAGCTGTGGCATAAAGGCAGTAATTTAGAGTGGCCATGAAACTAAAATGATGGACTGAGCAGAACATAGCCTTCAAATTGCTGTTTTTCCAAAGACTTTTACATTTATTTTCTTGTTTGCCCCTTGCTTATTTCTTAAAGCACATCAAATCGGGATTGGATTTACATTTAAAAAAAAATCATATCAGAGATGCTAAGGATAATCAGTTGTCAAAATGGCTTTAACTTAATATAAATCACTATACACCTGGAAAGAGTTTGTAGATGTTGTTGGTTAATGATGTAATGGATGAAAATGCTTAGGACAGTTTGCACTGTATTGAATTAAGTAATACCAACTGCTAACCACTGAACAATAAAATGTACAATTGATCACCCTGACATTTCAGGCTGGAGAATGATGTAACGTTTTATTGGAAAGTGATGTGTCATATTGAAGACTTTGTGAAACCATAACCAACTATGTATTTGCTATAACTTAAAGTACTTAAACAGTCAGTAAGAAACCTAAAACACCCTAGCAACCACATAGCAACATTTAAAACAATTCAGAATGCCAGTATCAGCTACTGAAACAACTCACGTCCAGGTTTTATTGGTTCCACTATGCATACAGAGACAATCCCATTCTATTATTGTGTCCAACACAAAATATTAATCTTTGAGGATAGCATATCTGAATCCTCCAGGCAAGTGTGTGCAATCATCAGAGACACAAGAAGGGAAGGGGCTTAATCAAATGTTTTCTCTCCTGTTTAAAATACTCATTAAGTTAATCAAAATCAGATTTAGGAAACCGGGACAACCGATGCTAAAGCAAACATGAAGAAATTAGCATACCCTTCACTATTACTTTGCGCTGCTGTTCTGTTTAGCAGTGTCCCACCACTGATTACTGATCTGGCATGCTTTGGTCATGGGTGGACCACCGACCTGAACCAAAGCCCAGATACACTAAATGATGAAACTGTCAAAACATGCTTTGCACTTTTCATTTATTTCAAGTATGCTAAAAATGACCCAGTGTGCTTCCTTGACTATCAAAGAACTATAAGGAATACTATACTATGCAAATTTTTGCATTACAGCATTATTTTCATTATATATTATCATTAGTTTAACACATCCTGGTCAAAACACTGTTTGTTTGTTTGTTTGTTTGTTTTATTATTTTTTTTATTAAACACTTTTAAAATGTGTACAAAAATTTGAATCATATAATGCAAAAAAAATATTAAAATAAATCACTAATTAAAATCCAAAAAGTAAAAAGTAAAAACAGATTTAAATTATGAAAACAAATTAAAATAATAATAATAATAATAATGGGAAAGAAAATATCCAATTTCATGTTCGAATAGGAAATTCCATTTTCTTATTTATTTATTTTTTTTTCTTTGCCCAGAAAGATGTATAATCTCATTACGGGCAAACAAATTTCATACATTAAAATAACACTGATTGTGCTCTGAAAAGAGGTAATTATTTAGATATTTTGATATTAAACAAATTAAAAGCCAAAGATTAAAAAGTAAAAACGGTTTGGTTAAGCCGAGTTCCACTTGAAACATTAGGACTGTAATTTTCAGGGCAAAAATAACTTGGATCTTGGAGATACCATGTTTTCTAACCACCAGTATTCTTAGACGCCAACGCTAGTGCCAGATGATCTTGGTTATCACAGAACCGGACTTAATATGCAGTTCCAGCCATTCTGAATGCTTAAAGGATAATCCCTGATAGGACAACAAAGTCTAAAGCTGGCAGTGAGATATTCGAGTTGATATTCCTGCTCTCTGAGTTATGTATGTGGTTAGTCATTCAAGGAGGACCTTTGGTTGGAATCAGGGCAGGTTCAAGGTTTGGGTTTACAATGAATCAGTTTATCTCTTTCCCTTTTTATCTCTCCATCTGCCAAGTCCAAGTGGTTCCATATCTTCCCACAAGGCTGTCTGGCTTAAATTAGGCACAACCTCTTCAAATACCAATGATTGTTTAAAGAGTGTGCCTTCAACAAAAGACTGCTTCAACACAGTATGTTTTATGTTTTATTATTGCTTTGCTCTTGCTACACAATAGTTCTAGATAGCTCTAGTGCTACTCAGATTTCCACTTCAAACTAAAGAGCTCCAAGTGTTGTCACTCTCCCGTTCTCGCTAATTTTAGTGAAGAATGCCAATTCGGGTGTGACAAGCATCCATCATCACTAAAACATACTATGTAGACACATAATTTGTATTTGAACAATCAATCCAGGCCACATACCTCTACAGTTCCGGTTTATTTATTTTTGAATCTATATTCATAGATTAATTAATCCAAGCTTGTTATTTGTAA
Source organism: Carassius auratus (assembly GCF_003368295.1). Lineage (NCBI taxonomy): Eukaryota > Metazoa > Chordata > Actinopteri > Cypriniformes > Cyprinidae > Carassius > Carassius auratus. Next base: position 3,196,142 of record NC_039286.1, read on the forward strand.
TGGCCTCCAAAGACTATCCCACATGCACTTTTAGGTTCTTTGCCTGCGGAGCAGATGTTATCTGGAAGAGCACTTGAGCTTGAGTTTTTCCGTCTCTTGTACTTATTACACCTCTACTCAGAACTCACAGAGGCAAGAAACCACAGAAATGTCCAGGCCAAAGAGCTTCCAGTTCCTGTCCAACAAGTCTTGTATGGCACAGAACAGACCTTCTTGTGAATAGGAATGTGTGCCAACTAAAGCAGATTAAATGTCTGATGTTTTAAATTAACTGTCAAGTCTATTACATGTTAAGTCAACTTCAACCTAAATCTGACTGTGTAAAGAAAGCCATATCTAAAGGTTCTGTATTGGCATCTACAGTTCAGTCAAGAACAGAGGTGTCTAGATCTTGTCCTGAAGGGACCAATGTCCTGCAGAGTGTGGCTCCAACACGCTTGTCTGGGAGTTTCAAGTAAGTTTGAAGACTTTGAGAAGCTGGTTAAGTTGTGTTTAATTAGGGTTGGAGCTGAACTCCCAGTAAGTGGCCCTCCAGCAACAGGTTTAGACTCCATCATCAACAACCTTTTCACTATGCAAAACATTCTTTGTGGTGGAAAAAGGTTCTTTAGATTATCAAAATGTTCTTCACTCTAAACAAAAATGGTTCTTTTAAGAAATATTTACTGAAAGGTTATTTTGGGAACCCAAAATAGTTCTTCCAAGGCAGGATGGGCAACTTTGGCCCACTTTCCTGTAGAGCTTAGCTCCAGCTATAATAAGACACACATGAATATCTAATCAAAGTCTTAAGTATTACAATAAATCTATAGGCAGGTGAGTATAATCAAGGTTGGATCTGACTGGGTCTTTAGGACCAGAATTTTCAAGATTGTTCTATGGCAGGTATGTCCAATCCTGGTCCTGAAGGGCCAACATCCTGCAGGGTTAAGCTTCAACCTGCTCTAACACACTTGCCTGGAAGTTGCTAGCTAGACTGAATATCTTGATTAGCTGGTTCAGGTCTATTTTATTAGGGCTGGAGTTCAACTATGCAGGTCGGTGGCCCTCCAGGAACAGGTTTAGACACTATAGACATCCCTGTTTTATAGCATTGCTACAAAAAAAAAAAAAAAAACTTTTTGAATCTTTATTTTCTTCTAAGAGTGTACATGGTGCAAAGTCAAACTCATACTCACTTTCACAGAGTCTCCTCCTCAACCTGCCCCTGATCTTGTCAATGGCTTCAAAGTCTGTCACGTGGAACACATGAGCACTTTTGGGTTCCGCTGCAATCTCCTCCAGCTCCTCTCTCAGAGCTTCTCCAATCCCTACAGCGAACAACCTGATTCCAGCAGCCGCTGCAGCAATCGACGGCTCTAAAACAAAATCCTGACTCCTGCCGTCCGTTAGCAAGATTGCCACTTTCTGTATGCCCTTAGAGACAGGCCTCGCCCCTGCCCTCTCTGTAAAGATGGTTTTGGTGGTGAAGCTGATGGCATCTCCAGTTTTGGTATTCCCACCCAGGTAACGGATGTTCCCAGCAGCACGCTTGACCTCCTCAAGGGTTTTGTACCTGCCCAGGTTGAATTCTGTGGTGGGACGGTCACTGTAGCGAACCACAGCCACACGTGTCTTCTCTGCACCTACATCAAAAGATTCTACCAGGTTTGCCACCCATTGCCTGATCTTCTCAAAATTTTCCTTGCCCACACTGGAAGAGGTGTCCAAGATGAATACCAGATCATAGTGAACGTTCTTGCAACCTGGGACAAAGACATGAAATTTTACACAATTTCCATATACAGTTTAGCCACAGATTTATGAGGTTTGTATTTCCGCCATGGTCAAGATAGATAATACATGAGCTGAATATTGCAGAAAACTCCAAGCCACTAGTATGTCAGGTTCAAAACCTCAGTTAGCACATATTACAACAAGCTAAAGTTAAACAGAGATGTGGTTAGGGGTCATGGAAACTGTATATTTAGGCTAGTATGTGACCTCACCTGCCCTTTGTCCTTCAACGCCGCCTCCGTACAGAGTCAGAGCCAGTATGGTAAGGACCAAAGAGATCCTGACCCCAGATCGAAACTTCATCTCCTTCTCCGCTGTTGTTTGCTGATATTCCTGCTAAGGTGCGATGATCATCAACTTTCTGCTCCTGTAGAGACATGAGAACAAATGTGAGGTGATCAGTCATTTGCACTCTGAGCTGAGTTTTATTGAACGATTGCAAACAGAAGTGGAGTGTATGATTCATGTTAGCTCTGTGCTAACCGACGTACTGCTGCTCCCCACATTAATCCTGATTTGTACTTTCCAAGTTGCCGTTTCAGTTTGAGCTGATAACAAGATGAGCCATGCTCATAAACACAGTATATACTGTAAGTGAATACAGGGCTATCTATTTTATTTATTTAGTCTAAGGCACTGTTTTTCGTTACCTTTAAAGACATCACTCTTGTTCACAATACTTTAAATAACATAAATACACAAATTATATATATATTTTTTGGTACAAAGTGTGACGTACTGTAAATATTATTCCATGAGATTCATCCACATATGTGTGATGGACACCTCTGGAAATGCAGTTGCTCCAAACTTTGAAAGTTGGTGATGCCAGGCATATTGTTAAGTGCATGGTAAAGAAATAATGTGTGTTTTCTGATAGATATACAGTAAGTATACATTAGCAAAAGTTCCCACAAGCCAGAGTAAACATGGAGGGGTAACAGGAAGACCAGAGAAAGTTTTACGTCCAACTGTAATTCATTCCCCCATTCACTAAACTACATTCCAACCCTCTGGCTAAGCTGAACTGATGTTTCGCTGTAAATAGGGTGTTGTTCTGACTGGTGTACCATGAGCCCCAGGGAGCACACTGTTTTAGAGACCGAGGGAACAATGATGGGAAGTATTGAATTATGTTTTTTCAGTGCCTTGATGACGTGGCAGTCTCTTCTCACAGGTAGTTCCATCTAAACTGTCTAACTTTAAGATGCATAAATTGCATTATTTTTGCAAAGTTTTCACTAGACAATACAGTGAATTTCATCAATGGGAAATGGGATCCTGATGACCAGGTAAAAAAATGGCATTGATTCAGTTAGTGAGTTAAAAGCCCCCCTCTTAACTTTCCAGTGCTAGTAGCTAAATTTTGAATCTGTCAGGGCAACAGAAAAACAGTCCTGTTCCTCGTGAATTGCCGGCATGACGCCTCCTCTCACACAATTCAGTGTCTTTTCTTTGTTGCCTTCTCTAACTCATTCCTCTCCCTCCTTTTTTTTCTTTCATGAATGTTTGCATTATCATCTTATGACCCAGAAAGCCTTGCTTGCGCATTGCTTTTGGTCTTAAAAGCCCACAGTATCTCTCAGCATGATAAGCTCTTTGAATCTTCTGACCAGAGGTCTTCTTATGTTTCTTTGATGCTGTGAAAGTATCCCTCATTCATTTAACTACTGTCCCAAAGTATAACCAGAGCATTTGTATATTTCCATTAAACAACATTGTCTGTTTTGCAGCTACATGTATCCTCTTTTCATTCAACCAGCTGGTATGTTGGCTGGTATCTCTATGGACATCGTTTTATCAGCCCTCTGGTCAAGTTAGCCTAAATTACCTGTTGCTTTCTAAAACTAATGGACCCGCTTTTGTTTGAAAAAATATATATTTTCATAACTAAAATTGAATGCTTTTGGGAGTGAACCATTCTGTTCACTGCAACAAATGTTGTTTAAAACACATTTTACAGTACACATTATGTGGTCAATGTGCAAAAGGACATTTTGTCCTTTTGCCCTCCTGAAAGTGAAAATTACACAGACAGCTTAAGTTAAGTTAAGACATTTAGGGACAAAGGTCATGGTCATCCACAGCCTTCTGTTTCCCTTACCAAAAGATAATATACTTCAAGTAAGTTCAGGTAAAATTCAAGTATATTTTAAAATATACTTTATGTAGCAAGTATACAAATATCAGTGTTCTAGTAGTATACTTGTAAGTGTACTGTTTCAATACTCCTTGGGACTAAATTGGCCCACTTTCTAGTATATAAAATATTCTTTTAAGTATACTTTAAGTATAACAGTAGGAAACTTTGAGTACACAACTATTTTACCTCTATGTTTGTAGTTTGTCAATTATAGGGAATTATCGGGAACTTATATGTATGCTGATAGTTTACTAATTAAATACTTTGTACACTTTGAAGTAGTATAGTCTCAGTAAACTACTAGTTTAGTAGTTTATAATGCAAGTATATATTTAAGTGAACTTTACGTATACTATTATGTCCCTATTTAGGTTTGAATTTGTATATTAACATACAAAGCATCCAAATAAAGAACAAGGTATCTGATGGTATCTGAAAAACATTTTATTCTAGCTTCATGCATTTTTAACACTTTAATGTGGGTAAGTTTCATAAAAAATAAAGAAATAACGAATTGAACAAAAAGCTGAAACTGACTGTGAATTGGATTCAGAATGATAATCAAAATGTAGATGGAGTCGATCAACACCCCAAAGCTTGACTGTAATTATTACCTCTTCATCAGTTGACATTTTACTCTATAATGTTACAGCTTTGATGCTGTTTCATGTCAGATTGTTAGATCACATGTGTTAGTATCTGTTGTTTCTTTTTTCATCACTTGTGTTTTTTGGGGAAATTCTGCGCAGAAGATTTGTACTAGTGCCCTCTACCGTATAACAATGACAACTCGGATTCTAGGAGTATAGCTCAAATATATTTCAAATTTTTGTAAGCATAAGTCAAATATACTTAAATGTCATAATTCAAGTATATTTCTGAGGAGTACATAAAGCCCATTTCTGAGAAGTACATAAAAAGTATACTAATAGCACACTTGAATAAACTTCTTTTTCGTAATGGTTACAGCCCTACAGTCAAAATAAAGGTTCTTAATCGGCATCTGTGGTTCCATGATGAAACTTTAAAACCCATGGAATCTTTCCTTTTCTCGAAAGGTTCTTTTTTTGTGAAAAAGGCTCTGGATTATTAAAATGTTCTTCAATCTTTAGTCTGATCTACTATAATTTGGTTACCAGCCGTTTGACCTACCATTCTTTCTCTACCTGCCTGAAACCCTACAGTTGTTTTCTTACATTACCAGTCCTAAGACCTACAACTTTTGGATCACCAGCCCCTCTGCCTGAAACCTTTCAATTACCAGATCTAAAACGTTTAGTTTACCATCCCTACAGTTTACAATCATATGGTTACCAGGCCTATGACTTGCATTCTTTTCATCGACCACCTTACAACTTTTTAGTTACTAGTCATACAGGAGGATAACGTACTATATTTGGTTTACCTGCTCGATAAGCAACAAGGTTTTGGTTACCAGCTTTATGACCAGCATTTTTTTCATCAACCTTTTAGTTACCAGATGAACAGTATCACACACTATTTTTTGCTTTACCAGCTCTATAAGCGAAACATAATTAATATTCTATAGAAATATTTTGGTCACATATTTTTCATCAACTAACATACAACTTTTAGTTACTTGACATACAGTATAATATACTATTGTTTGTTTAACAGCTCAGTAACATACAATTGTTTGGTTACCAGCTCTATAACCTGGATTATTTTCATTGACCTCCTTTTAGTTATTATGAATGATTTTTTATTTAACTTGATTACTTACAATATTTTGGTCACCAACCCAATTGACTAACCTAGTTACCTCCGTCATTTCATTCTTGAACAATTTTCAATTTTCACAACCATCTAAAGTCAGTTTTTATCTTTTTTTTATCGTCTGCAGTTACATTTCTAGATTTGAGGCTCTGAAACCCTTTAGTGTGTCTATCTCCTCTAACACTCCATGGTCTGGCTTCGGCCAAACTCCAAACTCTGCTAAACGACCAGCATGGGAGCAACCTGCAGATGAATAATCCAGAAAGCTTCACTCTCCCCCTTCTGAAATGTAAAAACCAGCCTTTCTTTCTTTTAAAGTTCTCCAAAAAAAGTAGAAGAACAAAGAAACCATGCACTGTAGACCAGACTGAGGTATCGAAACATGATGGCTACTCTAGAATAAAATATAAAAAATTAAACACTATAACATAGGTGTGTGTACTGATGGGATATGAATGATAAACTTGTCTCTTACCTGTGCTGTCAATTCATAGGAACAAGAAGTTCTTCTTTAACCTCTAGAAACACTCCTCACAGACACCTAAAGTGTCAAAACAGCATCCTCCTAGAAATAAAGCTCCAGGTAAGGTCATACACAGGTGTGATGACACACACACACACAGAAATCCTGCAGTGAGGAGCAGAGTGTTGTGGAGTCTGCTCTCCTCTGCTGTTTGGTGGGAGGGATGAGAAACTGCTCCTCTAAGTGTTGGGTTTCAGTGGGGACGAGATGGCTGCCCTGCCCTGTTCATGCACATAAAATAGGGTTCTGACAGTCTGCGCCAATTATAGAGCAACTTCCTGGGATGTTTTGGTCACTTTCTTTCTCCTCATCTCTTTCTTTTTCTTTCACTCACATTCCTTCACTTTCTCTCTCTCTCTCTCTCTCTTGTCTCCTTGGCTTTAAGATTAGAGTTTTCTTTCTAGGCCAGGCTGAGCCAACCACAGGTTGCCAGTGGGGCTGATGGGTAAATGCTAGACAACGTTTTGTCTATGAAATATGTCAAATGAGTGAAGCAGTTTGAAAAGTTGAATAATGAAGAGAATGTGAGCAGAGTGGTTCTTTTCAAATGTAAATGCTCCAGGGTTGTGCAAAATTCATAATAGAAACATTGGCCCCATTTCAGTCAATGAAATTCATTAAATGAACAGGAAGTTGAATTGTAATTTATAGGAATTTTGTAGACTTATAATTCAACCCAGCTAATGCATACCAAGAAATAAACTATTCTTCCACCTGGTATACACAAGTTTATATTTTAATAATTTATTATTATTATTATTTATTTTTTACACAGAATAACATGAATATAACTAATACAAATTATACTGTAGTTATGGCATTCCAAACATTGGAATTGTACTTTAAGAAGCATTTTCAGTTCAGTTCTGAAAAGCAAACAAACCTATTGAATACAATACTGTATATAGTTTGTTTTATAGTTTATACAGCTCAAACTATTCCAAAACTTTAGATGGCTTAACCCAGGGGTGTCCAATCCAGGAGAGCCATTGTCCTTCAGAGTTCAGCTCCATCCCCAATTAAACCTGAACCAGCTAATAGTAAGTCTTACTCGGCATACTAGAAACTTCCAGGCATGTTGTTGAGGCAAATTAGAGCTAAACTCTGCAGGACAGTGGCCCTCCAGGTACTTGGTTGAAGACACCCAATCAAAAAACAGAAATTCTAACCCACCAGTTCTGTACAACCAATGTAACCCATTTCATCCGACCCATTTTCTGCATCTGAACTCTGGCACTAACGTTTAATATACTATGTTGAAGAATCCATGGGATTGAATCAAGCCTATTTTAAGTGCAATATACTGGAAGTGATTGTGGTTCAGTCATGTTTTATTCATTAGTGAGACTTTGAGACCGTGTGTTCACACTGATTTAATCCTCTTAAGATGGTGTTTATTTTTATTGTTTAATCTCATGACAAAAATATTATTAGAGTTATTTCTAGTTCAGTACGACAGAGAGATAGACAGAACAATGGATGGACTGATATAGATAGAACAATAGATGGAAGGAATAAACCATGGATGGATGGATGGATGAAACAAGAGAGACAGATAGATAGAAAGGACTATGGAATTGTATAGATAGAATAATGGATGGCTGGATAGATAGAGATAGAACAATTGACATACAGAAATACAGAAGGAATGACAGATGAATGAATGGATGCAGTAATTAGAATAATGGATGGATGGATAGACAAATACTTTTAACCTCTTTAAACAAAGATATTTTAAATCAAAATAGCATCTAAATCTCTCAGAGGACACCCAGTTAAAACTGTTTGTACCTTAAGAGATTATTGTGTTAACTACACTGAGCTCACGTCAACAGGCAGGACTTCTGTTGTTTTTTTCCTATCTGACCATCTTGTTCTTTGAGTCTGAACATCCCAGATCTCCTATGCGCACGCTGTGTCTCTGAGGACCCCTGCTTTCTCGTCTTTTCCTTTTTCCTCCTGTCTTACTTTTCATGTCTCATCTGGGCATCTCAGCGCAGAGTACTTTCACAGACATGGGACACACACTAAATCCCATCTTTATGCACAGTAAAACATATCAACAACCGAGCCACAGAGCAAATAAACATCTGACAACAAAACTGTTCAGGAAGTAACTGCTTCGTCTCGTTGAAAAGAAACTAGATCTATTTCCATCCTCTATCTTTGTAAAGGGGTCCCGCTGGAGGTCACACTAACTTTAGCTCAGGGCAAAGTCCAGCAGAGGACAACTGATGGGTCAGCACAGATGCAGATCTACAAGACTGACAAGGAGGTGAAGTGAAGTTCACATGTGCTTTGAGCTTAAGGAGACATGTAAGAATATAAATGTAATTCAGACATGAAGATTTTATTATGGAAACATTTAATTACAGCTTACATCTGAATTGTGGAAAGAAGGCTTTTGTATTTGCTGCCTGTTACTTTAACATAATGCAAAAATTATAACTCTAGTGCCTCTATATCAGCATCTTAAATGGTGTTGTCCTTTGGTAGCCAGTTGATCAACAACAAATAACACAAACCAGCTTGGGTCAGGCAGACAGACAGACAGACAGACAGACAGACAGACAGACAGACAGACGGATCTGTATGTGTCAGACACAGCAAAATTTCATTGATTTGTGTAAAAAGGAAAAGAAACACAGTGATCATTTAAATTTTTATTGGCTGCCATAAACAGTATCGACAAATTTGTGGCTTAGACTGTCAATATGGGCGTTCTATTTTTAGCAACAAAAATCAATAATCATTAATGGATTGTATACGACTCAAAAGGAATACTGTATTCAGAATTGTCAACTGTAGCATTCTGCTATGAAATAATTTTGTTTTATAATTAAAAACTGCACACTTGACCGATTCACTTTCTCCTTGATAAAATAATTTAAACCTAAATCAATATTTTAAGGCATTACACCACAAGTAAATAGGCTAACTTATAGATATAATCCATTTTTACCAGGACATTAATCACAGTACTTTTTTATTTTTATTTTATTTTTTAATGTTATGTTTATATCTATAGGCAAATCAGGAATTATTTAATAAAAAAAATGCACTATATATGCATACACTTCCATAACCTAAATCTGAACATTATGACACATTGCAAAAAATTAATAAATAAAATAATAATTTAGTGGTGTAATCATATTCATTTAAAGGTCCTTCCTGATCTGAGTTTATTTTAAGATAATCAAAGTATAAATATACCCTATATATTTAGATCAGTAATGTTATGCTGTTTTCTACATTACTGCAGGCTTCATCTCAGCTGTTTTCCCATCTAAACCCAAGATGGAAAATCCTCCATAAACATGACTCTAATGCCATGTTCAAGTCTCTAACCCCAACAGCACGTGCTGCACTTCCTCTTCAGGTCAGAGAGTCAGAGTACGGCTTCCGCAATGTCATTAACAGCCATCCGTCTCCCAACTTTACCCACTGCCTCAGTCGCAGGTTCCCGCGGGTTCCTCCATGATGCCTTTTCCAGCACACGGCTGGCGTCTCGCAGGGCCTTCTCAGCAGAGTGTTGACCCTTGCCAGGGCCAGCTGAGGCCAGTTTGCTCTCATCAGCAGATAATCCACCTGCTGATGAGCTGGATTTGCTTTGAGCCTCTTCTAGCCGATCGGTTCTTCGCAGTCTTAAGCGCCGCTTGACTGCATCCTGGTTCTTAGCGGGAGCGGCTGATTGGCTGTTGTCGTGCTCTGATTGGCAGACATTTTCGGGAGCACATGTCGAGTGGACTGTCGGATTACCGTCCATATGCTCTGCCTCTCTCCCCGCTAGCCTATCAGAAGCAAGCTTGAATTGATTGACAGGTAGCTGTGGTTTGTGTGGCTCTGTGATGGTACTCAGCGGGGAGCGTCCTGGCGATTTATCTGGGCCGTCCTGCCAACAAACTTTTGCTTTTCTCGGATACTTCCCATCTGATTTACAGCCTGCTGCTTTGGCCTCTTGAGCACTTTTGAGCTTCTGCCGCTGCACCTCTAGGGGGAGCTCTAGCGGAGTGAGTTTCAGAGGGCGTCTCGGGGGGAGATTCTCAGATTCTCGCTCAGAGGGCTGAGCTGGATCCTCAGCATGTGTTGATAAGAGATGGAGGGCAGGTGTGCGTGAGAGACGGCCCTTTTTAGACACCAGCCGAATGTCACAGCCACTTACATGGATCATTGCATTTTTCCCCTGACAGATCAAACTCTCCTGCATCTGTAACACACAAATGCAGAATTGTGACAATGACAAGTATTGAATACTGACAATTAGATATAATGGAACATGTATCAATAATAGGCCTACACACTACCATCGGAAACTTTGGAGACACTTGAATTTGTTCCTTAAGATTATCTGATGGCTTATGCTTAATAACTGTCACCCATTCCCTCGGTGGGACGCCTACGTTTACTTTACTATATTGATATTAAATCCTAATCTAATCATGACAAACTATATATCATTGGAGACTCCTAAATAGATATTTTACCAATCTTTTTTGTAAAAAATTATGTAGGAAAAGTAATAGATTCATTTATGACAAGAGTGCACCTCAAAAACCTACAGTACATCATAACAGAAGTTTTGACCTTTGTCAAAAAAAAAAAAAAAGTCTTGTTTGTTGCCTTTTTCTCTATCACACTTTAGAAATCATCAGAAATTATATATCACTTGAAAACTTAAAATTTCAAAATTAAATATTGAAACCCATATAACATTCAAACATTGCATTATAAAAAAAAAAATAGTACATCAAAATCATGTTACAAAATCATGTCATTCCCTCCTGGTGGAATAACCTCTCCAACTCAACCCGAGCAGCTGAGTCCTTAACCATCTTCAAGAATCGGCTTAAAACCCATCTCTTCCATCTTTAAACTACCCTTCTAATCTTTTTGTATTCTTTTTTCCTTTCATTTAGGCTATTATACAATTATAAAAAAGACCTCTTACACTAGCTTGCTCTATTCTTTTTCTATTCTATCTGTTTATTGTTTCTTTATTATATTATTTAAAAGCCCTTGCTATGTGTACTGCGTTTAAGTTAACTGAGACTTGTTATAGCACTTATATATCATTACTATCTTGTTAATATTGATTGCTTCCACTGTCCTCATTTGTAAGTTGCTTTGGATAAAAGCATCTGCTAAATTACTAAATGTAAATGTAAAATGTTTTCAGTCATGAATTATAAAAAATTAGGTTTGGATCATGCATTGTCAAGTCTATGTTCAAAAATGTGAGTGACAGTAAACAGGTTCAACATTTAGGTTTTGTAAAAGCAATAATGCGCATGAATATGAATTTCTTCATAAAAAATGAAAATGTTAAACATGAAAATTGACATTTTGTTTTTATTATGACAATCTTTGTTTTTATTATTACAATATTCTAAAAAACTTTTTTGTTACACTTTGGTGCCACAAACTGTTTTATTTTTGATGCAAAAAAGACGCCAGTTTAATTGCAAAAGTGGAAAACAGGAAAATGCATCATCACAAATAATACTTCAACAAACAAATTACTAATCTATAATAATTTGCCATGCTTATAATTCATACTAAAATAGAATTACAAGATTTTATTTATAAGATTTATTATTATTTTTCTTATTTGTATTTGTGGCTTGTCCACAGATATTTTGTGACATCAAAATAACACATTTTGGTAATTTGGTAATAAGAATAATACTTTTCTGTAACAGAGAATAGAATAGAATAGAATAGAATACAATAGAATACAATAGAAGGATTAAATACTCACAACTGATGCCATAATTTCCTGAGTGTGTTTTTGTCAAATCATAAGGCCCTGTGTTTGTTTTTCCTCTGTCCTGCATGAGACCGTGACTCTGCAGAGAGAGAGAGAGAGAGAGAGAGAGAGTGCATTAGACTGACAGCTGTCTTAGAGACTGACAGCAAGATCCTTATGAGTATTGGGGTCAGTGTGCAGGTGTGTGATCTCTGCTGGTATCAAAGCCAGCTCTCACACACACGCGCACAGAAACACACTCACACACAAACCCACATGTGTTCTCTTGAACACATGGCCACCTTTCCTCTTAACTGACAAACACATTTTGTTTTCAAACGTTTAGTAGAAAATTATTATTTTGTGAGCAGCCACTAGATGGCACTACAGATAGCAGTTTACTACAATATGAATAATGCATGCTATATACTGTATAATGCCTAAAAAAAAAATCTAATTACATAAAAAAAGAAAGAAATGGGTTTTTTTTAACATTTTATTTTAAATCAATGTATGCATTCATTTCAAAAATAAAATATTGTGTCAAATAAAACGTAATTGCTTTTGAATTGAAAGGCCAAGTTAAGCGTATCACATTGTGGAATACAGAATTCACTGCAGAATGTTTTGCTTGGACATTCTCAGAAAAAAAGAAAAAATAAATCACAATTTTTCTCTCAATTATGAATTCTCTGGCTAAAAACAACAGATAAACTCTAATGTGGAAATGCAAAGCAAACAAACAATCCCCCGTTTTGAGGATCTTATTCTCCATTTGTGGAGTGGAATGAGATATCCAGTGGCCTAATCTTCTGTCCGAGTCTTCATAGTCACCCTGAAATCCTCTTCTTCCATGCTGGGGCTGATGGGATTATATGTATGGCCGTGGTGTTGAGTGAAGCTGATCTTGGTGACCCAGAGCAGGGAAATTGCTGTCGTAATCCAGACTCGATCTGAGCGCTGGAAAAAACAGAGCTGACCATATATTTACACGGTATGAGTGCAAAGACACCGAAATTGGTTTCAAAAGGGCAACAGGCATAAAAAGCATCAGTGCTCAAATCTGCTGAAGAATTGTAACAATCTGCCTGAAACCCCAGGCCTTCAAGCCAGCTGTATCCATCTGTCCTGATCCGCTCGCTCACAGATGGAAGTGTTCAGATGGAAGCAGCTGATAATTCTGTTTTTGTGCACTTCCTGTCTCCATATTAATTTTTGCTCTGGTTCATGATATTTTTTTGGGCTGTGAGGAGCTAGCAATGCAATAACACATTCACTTCAAAGCCAGCACAGGCGAACACCACATAAACTTTGAATACTTATAGACCTTATGTAGCTCCGCCCCTTTTTAGTGCCGCCCTCGTTGTTTGTCTTCTGTCTTCTATTTTTATTTCTACAGCGTCAAGGTAAGCTAGTAAGAATTTATGAACGACTGCTCATTTTAAAATCTTTCACTACAATACATAAGATAACTTTCATTAATTCCACAATAAATAAATCCACTTCACCAGCTAATTACTCTTCAACAGTGATGCTACCGCAAAAACAGAAGATTTAAAGGGATACTCCACCCCAAAATTTAAATTTTGTCATTAATCAGTTACCCCCATGTCGTTCCAAACCCGTAAAAAATCTGTTCGTCTTCGGAACACAATTATAAGATATTTAAAAGATATTTTGCATGAAAACCGGGAGGCTTGAGACTGTCCCATTGACTGCCAAGTAAATAACGGTATCAAGGTCCATAAAAGGTATGAAAAGTCACAGTGAAAAATACTCCATTTGCTATCAGACGTGCAATCTGGGTTATATGAAGCGATGGGAACATTTTTTGTTATGGACGAAAAAAAAATAAACCATTTTATTCAATAATTCTTTTGTCAATGGTCTCCTCTGTGTCACTCCATATCACCGTGCTGCGTTTGCTCTTCTGTGTCCTCCGCTCCACAAGGATGCGCTGTTTCTATGTGTATTTTGCTTTGATTTGAAATAAAACAGCGCATCCTAGTGGCGTGGAGGACACAGAAGAGCGTACACAGCATACAGTGATGTGGAGTGAGGAAACCGTTGACAAAGGAATTGTTGAATAAAGTCATTATTTTTGAGGTGCCAAAGTGTTCTGGGTGTCTGTAATGGTGTTGCTAAGTGCTTGTCAAAGTTTAGTAGATTGCCAGGGTGTTACTAAGACGATCTGGGTAGCTGCCAGGGTGTTGCTAAGGTGTTCTGGGTGGTTGCCATGAAGTTGCTAGGGTGATCTGGGTGGTCACTTGGGGTGTTTTGGGTGGTTACCAGGGTGTTGCTAAGGTGTTCTGAATAGCTGCCAGGGTGTTGCTAAGTTTTCTAGGGTGTTCTGGGTGCCTACAAGTGGCCACTAAGGTGATCTAGGTGATTGCCAGGGTGTTCTAGGTGGGTGCCAGATTGCTCATTACTGGTTGCTAGGGTGTTCTGGTGGTTGTCAAGGGGCTCTTCAATAGATGCTAGGATGTTCTAGGTGACTGTTGGTGTTGCTAAGTGTTATTCTGGGTGCCTGCCAGGGTTTTGATGAGTGGTTGCCAATGTGTTCTGGGTGGCTACTTTGGTGTTACTAAGTGGTCGCTAGCGTGATCTGAGTGATTGCCAGAGGGTTGTTATGTGGTTGCTAGGATTTTGCCCAGTTGTGACTTACTGGCCCAAGTATATGGAGATTTTCACCTGTTTTGTCATCCGCCAGGTGAGAAAATGAGTTTGATCTGAGAAGAGATGAGATCAAAAGTATGAGTGTTTAATATCATTCTAAGCTTTCCTTCCATACCTTAAAATGTGACAGTTTGTGCAAATTTCTAACGCATACAATTTTGTGTCTCTGAGTTGTTCTCACAGCTTTCTCGAGATGTTTCCAGCGGTCCTAATAGAGAAAAATATGATTTTCTTTGTCAGATGGCTGGTGGAGTTTATTGAACGTGTCTCAGTCTGAAGTTGTTTCTGCTGAAATGTCAAACACCTGTAGTGCAAAGAGAAAAAGAGGTTATTATAGCAAAGACGAGAATCTCACCAGGTTTGTGACGGTTGGCTCTGCGGTTCTCCAGACAGACCCATGATGGGGAAGAAAATGCTCCCATGCTTTCACCTGTTTCAGTCCTGAAGCACCACAAAATCAATATAGTTGTTTTTTTGGAGTTTGAATCATTTGAGATTTGCATGCTTTAGTATGCAAATATAATTTATTTGACATAATGGCAATCTGGTGCAAAGGGATAGGCCTATTCTGTGGGATAAAAGAACAGCCTGTACTCCCAAGTCATTTTTGATGAAGTTTTGACCCAGAATGCCTAGTGCATTAGCTGAAATTTTCATTACTCTTTATTAAAATTTAAAGAGCTTATGAAATGTATGAAACGTATGTATTTGTATGTGTACACACACACACTTTCCACTTTTTTTCTTTTTAAATCTCAGCTTCTCAGTTGCAACAGATGCATGTTTATATAAGGTTGCTTAATATCTCTCTCTCTCAGCACCTGCATATTAGACAGACCGTTCATATCAGTGATATATAAAGAGAGAGGTTAGCTCCGCTCCTCGGGTGGCTTGGCCGGGTGCTGAATCTCTTTTGAGCTGTGTTTAAATTACAGGCTGGATCCAGCACCAGAGATCCAGCCTCGCTCCACCACTGCTCTTATGCTGTCGCTCTCCCCCGGCCTCAAACAGCAGCCTGACAGCTTAATTAGCGAGGAGCCGTGGGAGATGAATAGGGCCGCGGAACATTCGCTTCCACCTACTCGATAAAGGGCGGCATCCAGCTGTAGATCCACGAAACACTGTGGATGCTGATGTCATAGAGGCTGTTGAACTGCAACCTTACAGGGAACTGGGAAAAAAGTGAAAAGAATATCTATTTGCTAGCGCATTAGCTAATATACTGCATTACCAATGACAGCGCTGTGATTAGCATAAGAAATCAGCTCTTTATAAAAACACACTGTGCCACAGAATCTAATACGCTCTGGGTTATGAAGATAAGTCAAAATAAAATTCAATTTGACTCTATTTACTTTCTTAGGTTCACTTTAATCTTATTGTAAATCATTCCTCATGCATTTTACTCTAAAGAAAAAAATGCTAACTTGACTTTGCTTTGTTGATATCACCTAGCCTTAATGGAAGTTTGTTTCTGTCACAGGATTAAAAAAAATCAAGTAACTGTGACTTTTTATATCACAATTTTTACGTTATAAACATTTTATATCTCACAATTTGAACTATTTTCTTTCCAGTAATTCTGATCATTTATAAAAAAAAAAAAAAAAAAATATATATATATATAGGCTATAGACATAAACTCCAAATTGCAAGATGTTAACTAGCAATTGCGAGATATAAACTCATAATTCTTGGAAGAAAAGTCTGAACTGTGATCTATACACTTATGGCACCTGGCAAAAACTGCTGCAGAATAGAAACTTGTGTTCAACAGAGTAAAGCAATAAACCACGAGTGGTAATACAGTGACTAACGGACAGTGTTATTTTAGTATTGCATTACTATTACAGTATTTTATTAATAATAAAATTTTGTTTTTATATTTTATGTTTGATTTTTAAGTTTTAGTTATGTGAGCAGGTACATCAAGTTAAACTAAATTAAAATAAGAAATGTCTTGGTACCGAACTTAAATATGTTTGTTGCTTATTTTTATTTTATTTTAAAATTTATTTTATTGATTCAAGACGCTTGCATAAAATGGCACTTTGGCAATTCAGAAAAAAAAGAAAAAAAAATATTATCATACCTAATACTATTTATCAATTATTCCACAAAGAAGAAAAAAAAATGTAATAAAAAACATGGGGTATTTCAGTAGATGTTGTGCATTTAAAATGAGTCTCATCTAGGGTGACCAATACATCCTCTTTTTCCAGGTCAGGACCTGGCTGGGGTTTATAAATTATCCTAAGTGTCCGGGTTGGCTTTGTTTTTCTATTGTTTTCATACTTACTAAAGGTAATGACTAAAAAGTAGTTCGACCAATAGCTTGCAGGCATTAATCGACCAATTGTGGCATGCAAAAAGGTGGGATCTACAGTGATCGGTCAAAGCAATGCAATATAACACATAACTGCAGCGAACATGTCAGTAGGCAAACAATGCAAAAACTTTGACATGTCTGGGAAAAAAATAGGATGTATGGTCACTGAGATGTAGCTATTTTATTAAAGTTTTACTGCGCTGAAATATGCATGATGAAATATACATGTGCTAATAAAAACTTGTACTTACTGACACAGCTGTAGTAGCTTCCATACCTGTCTGGAACAAATGCTGTTCTCATTAACTAACACACAACGCTTTTTGTCGGCAGAAAATGACAGATTTATATTCTTACACTGAAGATGTGAGTGTGGTTTCCACAAACAGGACCCCCCCCCCCCCCCCCCCTCACTCAGTCTTAATTGCTCCCTCACTATTCTTCATATAGTTTTCACACATTGAGAAGCTGGTGTTTCCTCCACTGTGTATAAGCCAGGTTTACTCTCAGATCACACTTCACAATAACAATCTATTATCTTTTCATAGCCTGTTGTATTTATTTAAAGCCTGTTAACGCCAATAATTATAATTATATTAACATGAACACACGATAAAACTGTTTATTATAAGTGCTGCAGTTTTGTCGTCTGAAGCTTTAGATGCTCACACTTGTTAAAACAAGGCTTATGAGGGTTTCTTTTTTTGTGACAATATAACTAAAATGTTGGTGCCAATACAGTGTGAACTAATTAGTAAGAGCAAAATATGAAATGTATGAATAACATAATCTGAGGTTTTTCTCAGATAAATAATCCTTTCAAGTTTGGAATGTTTAAAAATAGCCTAGGCTTTTCTAATTTTAGTCGGTTTAAGATGGTTTGATTTCAGCCTGGTTAAGATGTTCTGGTATAGCTGGTCTCCCAGTTTAACAACAACAGAAAAGACCATCCTAAGCTCTATAAAATGTATTTTTAATTTTTTGAAAATGTATATTTATTTTACCATACTGGTTCAGCAAGTGTTTGGTTAATGTACTGTATATGATTTTGTTTGGGGTAAATATTAAACATGTTCATGCATGTGTGTGTGTGTATATATATATATATATATATATAAAACTAAACTATACATATAAACTAAGATTTGTGTCATGAAATGTAATACATAAACAATAAAAACTACTTCAAAAGTGGAAAATGATCTTTCATGCCATTTCTTGATTTTAAGCAGAGATTTGTGTTGGATATTAGAGTCTGTAGATATGCTGTTTTGATCAGTTGGTCACATTATGAGATCTTCTGTTTACTATGGTTTACTGGTTCCATGGTACATAACCACAGCAGACCGACTGTATACAGCAGCAATAAACATTGCAGCATTTGATTTATTTGCATAGTTAAAGTTTAAATGCCGTCTTGAGGAGTTCTACTGAATATTCTGTATGGCACACAAAGGACTCGTACATTGGCTTTCGACAGCTGCTGGAGAGATCCTGATGTGAGAGATAAGGTGGGAGGAATTGTGTGGTGTGATAGCCCTTTGATTTACCACCGATTATAGCAGCACCTCTCACTTCCCATCATGCACTGAGAAACCAGTCTAATTTTGGGCCCAGAGAGAACACACTCTTGGCGCACTCTTATTGACAGCACTAGAAACAGAAAAAGATTTTGGCAACATGGTTATTTGCAAACAGTAACTGTCAAAAAATCATGCACACAGATGTGAATAGTGATTGTGTTGGTCAGTTCAAGTGCTAAGCAGTTACTATAGTAACTATAAACTAAAACCATGAAAATCCTTTTTTTTATTATTATTATTAAATTAAACACTAACTAAAAAAATTGGATTTTAATATATATATATATATATATATATATATATATATATATATATATATATATATATATATATATATATATATATATATATATATATATATATATATATATATATTAAACAACATTTCTCATTTTAATTGTCTAATGTGAATAACTAAATCTGAAGAAAAAAAACTATGAAGGCATTTAAAAAAAAATAGAGGGAAAATGCACAAACTTAAAACTTTAATTAAAACTGATTCAAAATATTTAAATAACAAATAACACTGATGAATCTAGTTATATATTTTTTGTTTGTTTGTTTTGAAATAAATATTAACTGATAATTAAAATAAAATCTTAAAATAAAATGTTAAAAACCTTGAATTTATTTCAGCTAGGAGCTTTTACTTGCAACAGTTTTAATTGATGTACCAACACAACAAACTAAATCTGAAATAAAAATGAATAAAAACTGTATATACTGTAGACATTAAAAATGACAAAACACAACAAAATTAAACATTTAAAATTAAATTGGAAAATACAAAAATAAAATCTAATTCATAATATGAAAAAAATATATATACTTTCTCAATTATACTAAAATAACACTATTTGCAGTGCATAAAATATATGTGCATATATACAGTAGAAACACTTACCATCACCAGTAAAGCTAATGTATGTGTTTATGCAAATTGTCATATGACACAGAAACTCAGCCAATCAGAGAGCACTCGATAAGAGAAGATGGAAATTGACTATTTTTTTTTTTTATTCAAATTTTTAATTCACCCCAAGTCATATGAAGATTTCAGCCGGCCACACTATGTCATGCACACACAACAAATAAGACAAACAAACAAATTGAAATGCTCATTGCAAGTTTTCTCAATAAAGGCAAAAACAATAAACAGTATGTTGTTCTGACAGTTTGAATCCGTATCATGACAGATCCCCTTCTTTAGTCGGACAGGGTCACACAGATTATTTGATGCAGTTGATAATGCATTCTATTGCAGAAAGAGTTTATTGTAGAAATAAATACAAAGCAACATGTGGTGATGATTGTGAATAATCAGAGTTATACAGCAGCATGAATCACACTGCTGTGGGTGGACAGACAGAATTAATAGTGCAATATTCCTGTAGCATTAAGACAAAAATATAGTAGCTGAGAGTAAACAAATGAAAAAGTGCTGGTCAAAACAATTGTTTTTCTGCTGATAGATGATACAAATGCAAATTTCCAATAGATAATTCAATTATACAGTATGTAGGGGAGACTGAGGCTAGCTGTAACACTGTGAATGTATCAAGTAACTATATATATATATATCATCATATTAAAGGAATAATTCACCCAATAGCGAGCATTTGCTGAAAATCAATAAATGGATGAGTTTATTCAGAACACATTTGGAGAAATTTAGCATTACATCACTTGCTCACCAATGGATCCTCTGCAGTGAATGGGTGCCGTCAGAATGAGAAGCTGATAAAGCAGATGAAAACATCACAATTATCTACAAGTAATTCACTCCAGAGTCCAGTCCATCAATTTACGTCATGTGAAGTGAAAAGCTGCATGTTTGTAATAAATTCATTAAGACATGTTTAATTGCAAACCAGCGTAGCTTCCAGCTAAAACACAAGTTCTCTGTTCTTATTATTGCTTCCTGCAGGGAAAAAGTAGAAACAGGAGAGAAATATGCACAAATCAAGCAACGTTTATGGGAGAAAACGGTCCAAAACAGTTCTAAACAAATATGTCGGTGGATTTTGATGTGAGAGAACAACAGGAGATGGACTTTTTCACTGAAGGAAGCGTTATTATGGATTATGGACCTCTGTTTTGGCCAGAAGTGATGGTTGAAAGTTTAAACATGTTGGATTTGTTTCTTACATGCAGCTTTTCACTTCACAAGATGTTAACTGATGGACTGGAGTGGTGTGGATAACTTGTGGATTATTGTGATGTTTTTATCAGCTGTTTGGACTCTCATTCTGACGGCACCCATTCACTGCTGAGGATCCATTGCTGAGCCAGTGATGTAACGCTACATTTCTCCAAATCTATGATGAAACAAACTCTGATAATCAAAACTAATTTTTTCATTTTAGTGTCAACTATCCCTTTAACTCCTGTCACCCTATAATATCAATAACAATTTGCTATTTAATAATTAATATTATGATTAAATGGAATTTGTATATTTATCTCATCTTATAAATTAGGTAATGTATTTTGATACACCTGATTTGTCAATGCCCCTCCACAACAGTGGATCTATTGCCAATCATAAAGTTATTACATTTCTTCTAGTCCATACATACAAGCTCATCTGTCTGTGTATTTCTTACCAGGTTATTACATATAGAATGCAAGTACAATTTATTGATGTAAAATACATGCTATTACCCCAGGAGCCATCATGTACGTACATAGGTTAAAGTGACAACCAATAAAAAGTGGAAAATAAAGCTTTTTTGTTGTGTTAGTGAAACAGTGGACACATTTCAGACAGTGTTTACACTAAAATATATGTTTGTGCATTGTTTGGGTGGCAGCGGCATTCGTGAGTATTAGTTGCTTTGGTTTTATTTGACGTGATGTTGTCCATGTGAATTCATGGGGAGCTTTTGCTTTGAAAACTATTTTAATTTGTTTGCTTCTATATCTGAATATGAATTGGAGTATGTGCCTTAATGAAATACAAACTCCACATTTGAAAGATACCCCTTTAAGGCACATACAGTATGCTGAATGCTGTAAAAATGGGAATGCATCTAAGTTTAAAATATGTCGTTGTAATTTGTCAAGGATATAACTACTTACAATATATGCACTGTACAATATTATAAAATGGTAGCGATTTACATACATTTACATGAGTGCTGCAACATATGTTGTGAAATCCAGAATGTCAGACGTCAATTTGATTGGTATTAGACGGGTGAGCTGTTTGAGCCTGGAACCGCTTCCCGCTGGCAGCCTCGGGAATTGGTTAAAAGAGTGCACGGTAGCACTGGAGACCCTCAGGAATTTCTCTCATTAATTAGTCTTGTCTGAAACCAAATTACTTTAGCTGGCACTTTGGGCTTTGCATACCTCAGTGATCCACATCAAGACAATTACTTGAGATTTATTTTTCAAGAAAACATCGGCAAGAGTCCAGTCCAAACCTGAATCATGCTATCTGTGTCACATTTGATCTAATTTATAATTGGTCATCTGCCTAAGAATCTTGAATTTTAGATGAAAACTTCACCACCCTAACTGCTTCTGATTTATTTTGCCACAGAGGTAAAATTACAGACCTACTCTCAATTAAAACTGGCGAAATGAAATGGACATCTAATCTTATCAAGGAAAACCAAAAAGTGAAAATTAATGCAGCCTTCTACATCCATAAAAAAAAATCCCTAAGCCATTATTTGCAATGTCATTTCATTGGTTAGTTAGTGTCAGAGTTGAAGTTTTGAAGACCTATCAAGACCACATTGCTCCATCTAGTTCCAGATTTAATATTGGTTTAGGGTGAAGAAAAGGGTCCACTTATGAACTAAAGATGATAACTAAAGATGATCAACATGGTGTCTTCATGATTACAGAAAATTTGCAAAATGCCTATGGCTTTGAACGGCTGTTTAGCCACTGTACCACTGTACAATGTGAATGCTGCAATTAATTCAGCATCTTCTCTCATACTTGCACATAATGGTCTGGATTTGGGCCTTAATGTGTCAAGTCTTGGTCTGGGTCTTGTAGTGGGTCAGGTCTTGACTCCAACTCTGGTTTATTGGATGATCCTAACTGTAACACAGATACTCCGATATTATATCCAGGATACAGTAAGACATAGTAAAATAGTAAAAAAACAAAAACAAGTTCAGTTTAAAACCAAAAAGTGACATGGTTGCTGTTATATCAGAAATGCAATTTGGTTAGTGGACAAAAACACTCTCTACCACAAGCAGAGAAAAGGAACTGTTGATTACATCCAAACCGCTCCTAAAAGAGGAGCAACTATGCTTTTCCATCAACATCAGAGCAATATTTAGGCCTATGAGGTACCATCTCATTTGCAGGGCATCCTCTGAAGACATCATAAAAGTGTGAAATACATAAATAACTGTCTTTATTGATGCATTTAAATAAGTCTCATTCAAATAAATGCCATGGTTATGGCCGAGAGAAAAGCAATCATTGCTAGGGTTAGCATACATTATACATTGATTGTTCACAATGGAATAATAGTCGTGCTGTTTATATAAATAACGATGAATAACAATCATCTTCAATGTCGCTACGTTCCCATTTGTGAGGCCCTGTTTTAGTGGCTGTTTAGTTCGACTTTCATTTCAAAAAATACTTTTTAAAGGATTATTTGCTTTAAATATTGGATCCAGTGCTATCGCTTTGCTTCGTGACAGCATACACATACCAGTTTGAACAAACCACATGCAATTATTCTCCTCTCACAATCGACTTATGCTGTCTCTCATCTGTCACCTCTAAATATAACGCACTTGGAAAGTCTACATACATGTTTAATTTACAGAAAACCTTAGAATCAAAATTAAACGAACAGAAACGGAAAATAAAAAGGTTTAACAGAAACAATGACGTACATCAAACGACAACTAGTGCACATGCTATGGTTGGCAACAATATTTTGGCATGATGTGAATCAATGTCTTATTTTTCTTAAATAGAATTGCTTATAGAAAACAATACCTGATACTGTGTAGTCCTTTTCAAATCAGTTTTATCGTTATTTCTCCTTCGGTGTTGTGGCACTTGAATCTCAAGAAAGAACCAGAGGTTGCTCACCATTTGATAAAATGCACATTTTCACAAGTCCCTTAAAAAATTATATGTATATGTATATATATATATATATATATATATATCTCCCTCTGTATAATTCAAAACACAAGTGTGCATCATCTGATAAGATATCAGGGTAGTATTATTATATCCAAATCCACTGAGGTGCTGCTCAAAAGGGCGAAGAAGGCCCAGGCGATGTTTTCTGCAAAAATAGACATCCATGCTTCATGCTTTTTAACAAAGTTCCAATATATCCACCGAGCGATAAAATGTCCTGCTGGTCTGACGTCATCTTGCAAGAGCCTGAAAATGACGAAAAAAGTGCCAGAATGAGGTTTGGTAGAGCAGCAGCATTGGATATGTGTGTAGAGCATTTGCCGTTGGTCCTCAGATGGACTTGCGTCTTCTCATCAGCCGGAGGTTTTCCGTGAAGCTGTGAAGCCCGGGTGAGACAGAGCTTATGGGGGAGGGAAGGAAGCTGTTTTTCAGGGTGCTCGGCGAGATCTCCTCTATGCGGTAGGATACTGTTGAGTGGTAGTGATGGTACTGATGGGGGCTCAACTGTGAGCCGAACGAGTTCTGGTGCTGAAATGCGCCACCGCCGCTGCATCCTCCTCCTCCCATTCCCAACCCGAGGCCAACTGAGCTCCCAAACTCGTGCGAATGGTAGTGCATGCAGGAGCAAATGGACTGGAGATCATTGACCTCGGATCTGTAGCGCTGCTGCTGCTGTTCTCGTCTCCTTCGACTCCTCTGGAGCGTGTCCTCCTGGATGTGGATGATCATGCTACTGCGGTTACCCACCAGGGAAGCTCTCTCCTCGGCATCCCGCCGCTCGTCCTCGCTGTTCATGGTCAGGAAACGAAGGACCACCAGGTTTAGAAAGGCCCCGATGACCGTCAGGCCAACTAGGATGTACATGAAGCTGAACGCCACATAAAGTGGCTTTCTCTGCAAAGCTTTGTTCTTCTGCAGGGCCACAAAGTCCCCGAACCCGATGGTGGTGAGCGTTATGAAACAATAGTAATAGGACTGAAAGAAACTCCAGTCCTCGTAATGGGAGAAAGCTGCCGCGCCGATGCAGAGCGTTCCCATGCAGGAAAAGAAGCCCACGGTGACCATGTTCTCCATTGAGACTTCTGTGATGCGCATCCCACAGCACTTTTTGATGCGCTTTAGCATGTATTTGACGAAGGTGTTCATTCTCTCTCCAAGGCTTTGGAACATCACCAGTGTCAGAGGGATCCCAAGCACTGCGTAAAACATGCAGAACGCCTTTCCAGCATCTGTACCTGGAGCCGCATGACCATAACCTGAGGACCAAAGAGGCGAAATCAGATGAAAGAGGACAACAAACAACAAAACTGAGTGTGCTGCTGGTTGAAAATGTTGCAGGTGTTAAAACAACACATGGGTTTTTAATTGGCCCGTTTTCCAGGGAAGAAAAATTTATAATAAATATAAAATCTTTTTTTGATCAAAAACACATCCCATATAGGCAAGCAGAAATTAGAAACATGGTGTGCTCACACCCTTTAATCTAATTGTACTCTGGTGACCAGCAAATTTCTATAACTTCTTTCATCTTCACCAAATTTTAAGAAGCCAGAAGCCATTTCCAAAAAGTTAAAGTTCACCAAATTTTGGCTTCGAAATATGAGCTGAGTCACGCACCATCTTAGCCAAAACACTCACTATAGGACACACAAACCAGGTGCCTCTTTGATCTTATTCTGTGCTCAGAGATTGGAGTGGGTGTCTAATTAGTGTCAGGTTTCCTCTCTTGCCCCCTTGGCCCACTTCTTAGGGGGCGAGACAGGAAAGTAGGTGTTACATGTTTAGAAAATAAAAGAAGAAGAAAGGCTGGTAGAGCCAGTAAAGCTTTTAGCATAATTAGACTTTATCTGGAAGTAAAAAAGCCTAAATTTGCTGACTCACATCGAAGCCAGTGAGCCTTTCTAATACAATCTTTGCTGATGAGCAAGAAAATAAGTGAAAAGACTATAGTAAAAATGTATTAAATCCCACTTCACTATGCCAAGGCAAGTATTCATTAGCACTAAGAACGTATCATTTAGCATTAGCTACACTAGTGTATGTGTTTGTGTGGAAGTAGCTCAACACAAAGTGGTTTAAACAGTTTTTAACAGGCTTGCTTTAAGTAGCAGTAAGCAATCTCAGATGTTTTGCTAACTTACACTAGACTTCACACTGGCCCTTTAATAAAAAAAAAAAAAAAAACACCCACCATAGATAAGTCAACAATCCTGAACAATGTCAAAGAAAAATGTTTGACTGACAAAAAAATAAAAAATTGGAGCAGCTTGAATCTCTTGCTGTTTATAGCAGGTGCTCATTGTTTGGCTGGTTAGTTTCAGCAGTTAGCAGATCATTTTTCATTAATGGACAATCAAATGTAGCTGAAAGCAACACAAATAAAAACAAGTTAATTATAGTAGATACAGTAGATACAGTAGATTCAAGATTACTTCTAAGTTTTGCTGTAGTGTGTCAGTAGGAAATTATTTTTGACGTTAAAAGTTATAATCCAGTGAGATTGTTGTTTGCAAAAGGAGTCTGACAGCAGCCAGTGCTCCACAGAGATCTGATCTCACCATCATCCAGTATGTCTGGAATAACATGAAGAAACAGAACAAACAGAGACAGACGAAATCCTGAATTGTGGCAATGTCTCCAAAAAGCTTAAGAAACCTGCAAAGCTACAGTACTGTGCAAAGTTTAAGGCACTTGTAAAAATGTATACACACACACATACTATATACAAGTGCAGCAATATTGATTCTTATATAACAATATTTTATTGATCTTTTAGTTTATGCCTTTGAAGTTAAAGTTGATGCTTGAATAAAACTTCATTTTACCAAGAAATCCAAAGACCAATGCTGTTTTAACATAACAGATCGCTGTATATGTGTCTCAGTTCAACTGGAACGAGAGTAAACACAGTACTTCTAGTTATAGCATGAACTAAACAAACATTTCATGTGTCATGTAATCGGTCAATCAATGATTTAACTGAGAAAGGACAGCTTGTTAACAAAGTCACGTGACATTAACAAAATCACGTAATGTCACATTTACCTCAGCCAAGTCATTCAGTGTCCACAGCTCGTTAGTTCCCTAGAGAATGAACTCTAGAATAGCATTTAACCAAATATATGCACTGTTTTAGCTTATATTCATTATATTTTACTTAACCTCTAAGTGGTGTTTTAATTATTCATTGTATGTTAAATAAATGTGTAAATACATATATTTTAAGAAAGAATTGGAATAGAAAAGTAATTTAGACATTAATGTAAAAACTGCCTTCTGTGCAATTACTTTTCCCCCCGGCCATGAGTATTGATTATTATATATTACAATAAATAGCAATTTAATTAAATTGTATGGGCTCTGTTATTAATTGTAGCCTTTAATATTATGTGCAAGTAATAGGGCTCTCTATTAACTGAGGTAGATTTTTTTATCCTTAAGGAAATTTCAATGGAAATAAAGGCTGTATTGAATTTATTTAAAGATAGAGTCACAATTTGTCCATTAAACACCTGTTAAATAAAAAAGAAAAAAAATAAGCAATTTACATTTTTCCCCCATAATGTACTTAAAACCGCACAAAACTGTGACATTAAAACCAAGGTAAGTACCACTTCTTCGATCAATCAATGAATCATTCACTAAACCAATTCAGTCAATACCACAGTAAATATTGTGTCTAAAAGATAATTTACTCAAGTCAAGTCAAGTCACCTTTATTTGTATAATGCTTTATACAGTACTCAATACTCAACTTCAGAACTTCTGGAATTGCAATCACACTGTTAGATCAAACTATGGAAAATACATTTAAATGTAACTATCCTTATATATAAAAAAAGATAATTAATTCTATCTCTACAGAAATAATAGCAGTTTTAATGAGAATGCATCCCATTGACATCTAGCCTCTTGAAAACCTTCTGACCGCCCACTGGACGGCCCACGCCTCAGTGCTCGACACCCACAAACACATGCATTCATTACCTCAATACAGCACGGCCACATGGCTCAACTCCTGCCGAGCACTTGTGCGAACTTAACTGGCTTTTACAGATCTTTTGGACTTGTAAGGATTGATCTCCCATTTCCCCTGAAGGCCACCTGCCCACTCGAGTGTGCGCGGCTGTGGATTCTATTTATAGAAGTCGAGCCTGATCATTTTGATTTGCAAGCGGCACCAGGGAGAGTTTCTTTTCTTTTTCATTGGGTACTTACTGTGTCGGAGTTGATGTTTTGACCTCATGTGCACACACATGGACATGCATTGGAAATATGGGAGTGTAAATTTCATGTTATAGCTCTCTGCTGTGCTGGAATACTGAAGAAGAATATTACTTGGGTCAATAGGATGAAAGGTCGAAGTGCAAGTGCAGATAAAATAGAATTTTAGAATTTGCAGCATAAATGAATTATATCTTAAGACAAAAATAGATTCAATACAGTTGCACATTAAAGATGAAACATAATGGAGCTGTCTATAATTCAATAACTCTGTATTTTTAACAGCACACTTTTGAAAAGCTCAGGCCTTTGCTTTATGGAGAAGAGCTACCTAGAGAAAAACCTTATATTTTCTCACTATATAAGATTTATATATTAGGCTAATATTTAATAAGTTAATACGTATAGCAAGGATGCATTAATTTGATAAAGGCAGTATAGTTATATTGACAGTAAAGACAATGTTACAAATGATTTCTATTTCAAATGCTCTTTTATTAAACTTTCTATTCACTATTTAAAGAAAAAATATATTAAAATAAAAAAAGTCTAAATTCAGGGCTTTTACTTAGTAGCACTCCCAACTCCAAAGGACTAGGATCACCAGCAAAAATGTAGGAGCACCACAACTAAAAAGTGTATACACAACACACACACATACAGGGCTCGACATCAAACCTTGTCATCCACTTTTCCAAATAAAAAGTCTCTTACCCAGAAAACATAGGATTTTTGTGTTGTAAATGTAATTAATTCTGAACCAATATTCTCATCACTGTTCTATCAGTTTTGACATTTAAGTCTGCATATTTGTTATATTTACCCCAGGGCATTTTTTATTTGTATTTTTTTTTTTTTTTTTTTTTTTAATTTTTTTGGAATTTTTTTTCCACTAATCTTTTTAAATGTGTGCTTCGTCTTTCATTTTAAATTCTTAAAATTGTGTGTGTGTGTGTGTGTGTGTCTATATATATATATATATATATATATATATATATATATATATATATATATATATATATATATATATATATATATATATATATATATATATTATAATGAATGGAAATGATTACATTTTTAATGATATTTTTAAACAGGAAACTAAACCAACAGCAAGTGATCGTCTGACCATCTTAATGAGTGAGTCACTGAGTCATTAATTCAAATGATTCGTTCAGACGGATTCATTTAAGAAAGAGGCAGCTTGTAAATGAATGGGTTATTGAGTCTATGACTCAACTGATTTGTTCAAAACACATAATCATTAAGTAATGAATACATGACTGTGGCCCTGTCCCAAATGGCACCCTAAACCCTCACAGTCTTCCTCTGAGTCTGCACTTTTTTGACGTAATGCCACTTTCAATGTTGGGTAGAAGTCTGCTAAGGGCTCGTCAGAGGTACACACTGAGGGCACAAAGGGGAGGCTTGCGAGCACCCTTCTGAACACTAAAGTGGCACAATGGCACCCTACGTTCTCGTGGACTTAATGGACGCCTGCACGCGGTGGCCATAGTAAGTCCATAAGACCGCAAGTGCACATGAAGTGTTCCATTTTGGCAGGGTCTGTGTTCTCGTGAAATATGCCATAGTTCTGCTGTGATTTAAGTTTGGAACAATTTTTGCTGTTGAAAACACACACACACACACACACACAAAATATTACGTTTAAAATGTGATTTAATTTTAAGTATTTTTTACAGTTTATTGAACTATTGTATGAAATCAGTGTCACATTTTAAATCCTGATGGTTTTATTCAGGATATTCGGGAAAACTGCACTTTTGGTCATGTAATGTTACGTTAATGTATCACATGTTATAAATATAAAAACTCAAGTGTTTATGTTCAGCCCTGTGTAACAGTGTTCTTTTCATCTTCTATCTTTATCTCTTTACATTTTCGGTGCTAGTTAGTTCCCTGTCATGTGACAATGGTGCGCCAGGAAAGGGAGTGATTGATGGCTAATATTAACCAGCCTAAAATCTGCTTTAAATGTAAAAATTAAAGATGAAGTTTAATTGATAATGTGATAGAACGGCACATACTGTGCAGTAATTAGTAAATGTTTTATAAAGAAATTAAAACACGTCGCACCTTAACAATTATTTGTACTTGCACAAATGCTCCCAAATATATTTTGAGGTTGCGCACATTAAATTTAGGGAGCATATGCAACTTAAATGGTCGCGATTTCGAGCCATGTAAATTTTAATATTTCATTATATTACTGTTTTACTGTATTTTTGATCAAATAAATGCAGCCTTAGTGACCATAAGAGACTTTTTCAAAATCAAAAAAAAAAAAATCATACTGGACCCAAAAACATACACATGCACACACTATAAAATTCTTACATGAATGTTTTATTAATATAATATATATTCTATATTACATATACAATATTAAAAGTTGTATTTGTGTGTATATGGAAGCTTCACTACCAAAAAAAAAAGGTTTCCACATAGCTTACAGTATTTTTTTTTTCATTGTTACTTTGAAATTTTTGTTAGAAAATATTTATTTAATATTAAAGTTTTTTAAGGTATCTAATTTTTCACTTAAGTTCCATGATCTTAATATTCTTAAGAATTAAAAGTTTGTTGACATTTGAAAGTTCTTGCATTATTATGCTGTTGTATTATTTATGATTATATATTCAGAGGCATAAAATGGTCTTAAAACGACAATAACATTGTTAATCACATTAATTTCTGGGGCAATATATCTCACAACAAAAGTTTGTTATTGTGACAGGCCTATCAAATGGTGCTCAAATCATGCTCCACACAAACATACACTGTACCATAAAAAAATACAGTAAAAACAGAAATATTATTACAATTTTAAATAGCAGTTTTCTATTTGAATATGTTGTAAAATTGTATTTCTTCCTGTGATGCAAAGCTGAATTTTCAGCATCATTACTCCAGGTAAGTGTCACATGATCCTTTACAAATCATTCTTATATGCTGACTTGCTGCTCAAAAACCTTTCTTGTTATTATCAGTGATAAATATAGCCTGTGTAAATGTGTAAGAGACTAATTTCAAAAACATTTTTGACTGGTAGTGTAAACTGTAAGAGAGTTCGAGATCACTGTTCATGACAACACAAGCTGGCAATGTAGATATGCAAGCTTTCGTGACTCACCTGCATCATCTAAGCATTGCGGACACTCTCTCCTCCCACTTGCTCACTGTCAATGTAGCCAAAAACAGCAAAGATGACTGAAACTGCATTACTGGGAGACCTTTGCATAAGATAAACGCTGACCTGCTAGCATGTTGAACACTCTTCTAAATGACTAGCATGAACCAGACCATTTGCCAAGTCAGAAGTCATTTTACTCAAGTCTATGCAAGCCCTGATGTCAGTACATAAACTCTGTGTTTACAGCGTAGAGATACTGAACTGGATGCAGTGATATTGATTCAGCAAATGACAAACACATAGTATTCAATTCGCGTGATTCCCTATTCACCTTGGTGGCGTTCCTCCTCCTCATTCCGAGGATGAACGCTTGCTTTAGCAAGAACTCTTGAGTGGGATGTGAGGAGATTAGAGCTGATGCATGTAGGTGGTTTATTTACTGTCAATGCAGATCCTTGCAGAGCTTCGATACCGTGAGAATTTCAAAGCATTTTTATCGCTCTCTGTGACAGTGGGTTGATCTTTTACACGGTTGGTTTTTCGTTCCTGTCCTGGCTGTTGATGAGCTTAGTCATAATGCGTGTGCATGTGGTCTTTCTCGCTACACAGCCTGAGCTAATGGGAGGAACGCATGGGAAACTGTGAAAATGATTCAGATTCAAAATAAACCATTTTAAAAACAGCCGGGAGTCATTTGCATTTTACTACCAAACTAGTGAGGGACAAATTCATGACCACTAACACCACAGCATGTGCTTTGCATGTTTTTAGGTGTTTCTAAGTTTTAAACACTCCTTCAATGTGTGCAGAGCACAAAAATTACCCTCGTCTCGGTCGTCCATCCTTCTATTTTACACACTGCAAGTACTAATTAATATTGAGCTTTGACACTTTAAGAACCTGTGCAGTAATTACTTTAAATGAGTCATTATTGGCAGATTTGATTAACTGATGCAATAACATTCACGATTACATCACAACAACAGCTGAGTCACTGCTGTTATTCAGACCGAGCAAATGCACAGGTTAAACAATCATCATTTAACACTGCGTGTTGTGGTGAAGATGGGAAGTTAAGGCCTAACCATGATGTAGTTTACAACGATACTAGTTACTATCAAAAACTATAGCTAACTATATTAGGTGGAAAGCAAACAATGTGTATTTATTTTAAGAGGTATCTCTGGTAAGGTCATTTTGGTTCTGCAATAAACATGTATGTTTCATTACTCACTAGAAAGCATAGATTTGTCACAGCCTCTGTTTTTTTATTCCAGGCAGGCATCATTTTGACAAAGCCGATAATCGTTTTTCGTCAGCTCTGCCTAGAAGACATCATGCTTATTCTGATACAATAATCTCATTATTCCATCACTGCAGCAACAAAGCCATTCATTCAGCAGATAACAGGCCGGTTGCAGTCACAGGTGTGTGTGAGTTAAAGATGATAGAGAGCTCTTACAAAAATTCACCATGGTAACTATAGTCTACAAGACACCGAAACAACATAGGGCAAATTCCGAACCGAATTGAGCATCCCTATGCCATCCTCCCTTTGAAGGGCAGAGCCTTTGAAGTGTGTTCTTTAAAGGGTGTGACTGAACAGAAGATCACATGATCACAAACAGAAATCACTTCCGTGAAGTGACCATCACACGTTCCCTTCGCTAACAGACTTCTGTATGAGAGGGCCTGACAGAGAGTCAGGACCTCTGTTTAACATCTCATCCAAAAGACGCTGCTCTTTGTCGGTATAGTGGGGCGTTTAGACCCACTCAGACCACAGGGTGAGCACTAAAACCTCTTCCAGCAGCAACCTAGTTTTCCCAGGAGGTCTCCCATCCAGGCATCAGTGTTGTCATTTTTAACAAAAACTACAACTATTAAAAATTTAAATAAATTAATTAAAATAAAGCTGAAATAAAATATAAACATTAGATGAAAAAGGTCAACTTCATTTAAAAATCTGACTGAAATAAAATTCATCTAAACAGTATAAATTACAAAGCATATAACAAAATCAATAAAGCTTGAACTAAAATATGGAAATACAGGCCCATTCAAAATATTAATAAATAGTGTAGTAATCTATAAATAATACTAAAATAACACTAGTGAGACTTTAATGAGTGCTATTGCCATCATCAAAAATGTAATAGTCTTGAATCCAAGTCTCTGAACTTTTACTGAAAACAATGTCAAAAATATTATCAAAAGTTGCACGCAATAATAGTCACAATAACCACAACAACTGACTCAACGACAACAACTGTTATTTACAGTTTCACATGAGTGAATGTGCAAAAATGGAAGGTTGATACAAAAATAATGGGTGGGGGGAGGGTAAAGAATCTAAAATATTCTTTACGACTGTTTACATATGAAACCTTTCCTGTGCCTGCTATGGGCTTCATCTTGATCAATAAGTGAAAAACATGTCCTGTTGCTGTGACGACGAGTTACGCTGACCAATCAGATCCGAGCAGCATCATTGATTATTCCAGGGCTTATTAAGGTAATGTCAGTCACAGATTGTCCCGAAGACAAGAACATATTAAACTGAATCTCCATCTCACGTTGTCATACTGAACAAACAGCAAAGAAAATCTCTTCAATAGCTCAATCGATTGAGATGGTGAAGAGCAAATGAAGTCTACTGCTCCTGAGATCACAGTTATTGCATGCATGTTTCCTCAAGAGTTTCAGAAGAGATTTAGCTCAATTTAGTTGTCTAGTCATCTTTTAGTTCTTAATCCTGTTCTGTTCACACACAGTTCATGGGAGTGACAACCGCCTTCTACAGCCTAACTGACTCCCAAAAAGGAGTGTACAGAACTGAGCGACTTTTTCAGAGAGCTTTGTCTCTCTTCTGTATGCACAGTGCAAGAAATCACAGTGAAGCATCTACGATTTCACTCAGTGTTGCCAGATATAGCTATAAAAAAAAATAAAAATAAAAAATAAGTCCATAATACGATTCCTTGATTCAATTTGAGTACTCTATAAAAACAATCCTTGACTGCATTTTACCTGTGTTGATTAACTGGCTTTTATCAAAATACTGGAAGTGTCGGATTTCACGAACAAGAATCCATGTTAAATTATTTTCTGAGGATGTGCGTAGTTATTATTATACTATATTAAAACAATTTAAAAATCATAAAGTATAGTGCTATTGTGAATTCACTTAAATAAGAATTCAATTAAATAAATATATGTGCTGTGGGTTTAATATGTGCTTTATTTCTATGCGTGTAGGTTACGAGCATCCCAGGGTGGCTTCGTTCACAGTAAATTCTGCTCCACACAAACAGTTATCATTTACATGAGCGGACCATCTCAAACTTAATACATATGCTATGAATCTGAGCCTCTTATAATGTTCATCTGGGAACAATACACCAATCTATCAGATTTATAAGGTAAAACATTTATAAAATAAAAGTTTAAACCCTCGCTCTCAGTTTTCATACTCTATTAACTCCATAAACTGGACCACTGTATGAGCCAAAACCAAATAACAAGCCCAAAGAGGCTTAATACACGTTGTTTATAATAAGTGGAAATGGCATCCCTTTAAAGGGTTAGTTCACCCAAAAATGAAAATTATGTCATTAATAACTCACCCTTATGCTGTTCCAAACATGCAAGACCTCCTTTTATCTTTGGAACACAGTTTAAGATATTTTAGATTTAGTCCGAGAGCTCTCAGTCCCTCCATTGAAGCTGTGTGTACGGTATACTGTCCATGTCCAGAAAGGTAAGAAAAACATCATCAAAGTAGTCCATGTGACAACAGAGGGTCAGTTAGAATTTTTTGAAGCATCGAAAATACATTTTGGTCCAGAAATAGCAAAAAACGACGACTTTATTCAGCATTGTCTTCTCTTCCGTGTCTGTGTGAGAGAGAGTTCAAATCAAAGCAGTCTGGATATCCGGTTCGCGAACGAATCATTCAGTTCACCAAATCGAACTGAATCGTTTTAAACGGTTCGCATCTCTAATACGCATTAATCCACAAATGACTTAAGCTGTTAACTTTTTTAATGTGGCTGACACTCCCTCTAAGTTCAAACAAACCAATACCCCGGAGTAATTCATGTACTCAAACAGTACATTGACTGAACTGCTGTGAAGAGAGAACTGAAGATGAACACCGAGCCGAGCCAGATAATGAACAAAACATTGACTCGTTCACGAGTCAAGAACCGTTTCTGTCAGACGCGTCCGATTCGTGAACTGAGGAGCTGATGATACTGCGCATGTGTGATTCAGCGTGAAGCAGACCGACACACAGAGGGTCTGAACTGATTCTTTTGGTGATTGATTCTGAACTGATTCTGTGCTAGTGTTATGGGCGCGGGTAAACCGAAGGCTTGAATCAAGGGCAATCATCGCCAATGACGCCATTACGTCGAGCGCAAAAGAACTGGTGAACCGTTTTCTTCAACCGGTTTATTGAATCGAACTGTCCGACAGAACTACTGGTGATCCGAACACCTATGCAACCGGTTCTTCACTCGTGAACGAGTAAGTCTATTGTTCGTTATCTGGCTCGGCTCGGTGTTCATCTTCACAGCAGTTCAGTCAGTGTACTGTTTGAGTGCATGCATTATTCCGGGATATTGGTTTGTTTGAACTCAGAGGGAGTGTCAGCCACATTAAAAAAAGTTAACATCTTAAGTCATTTGTGGATTAATGCGTATTAGAGATGCGAATCGTTTAAAACGATTCAGTTCGATTTGGTGAACTGAATGATTCGTTCGCGAACCGGATATCCAGACTGTTTTGATTTGAACTCTCCCTCACAACAGACACGGAAGAGAAAACAATGCTGAATAAAGTAATCGTTTTTGCTATTTTTGGACCAAAATGTATTTTTGATGCTTCAAAAAATTTCAACGGACCCTCTGATGTCACATGGACTACTTTGATGATGTTTTTCTTACCTTTCTGGACATGGACAGTATACCGTACACACAGCTTCAATGGAGGGACTGAGAGCTCTCGGACTAAATCTAAAATATCTTAAACTGTGTTCCGAAGATAAAAGGAGGTATTACATGTTTGGAACAGCATATGGGTGAGTTATTAATGACATAATTTTTGGGTGAACTAACCCTTTAAGAGTGCACTCGGCAAAGCAAACCTCTAAGAAAAACAACACAACGCCTCTGTTGACAGTGCTTTAGTTCAAATTGCTTAACATAAGTTTTTGGTCACTATAATATCTTATTGCTATTTTATTTTGATGATGATGATTATTATTACTACATTACTTTGGTCAAAAATACAGGGTACAAGACACACAATACTGCAAAACATTGCTATGATTATAGTGGTGTTAATCATCACAATTTTGAGAGTTAGTTCTGTTCCACAAGCACAAAACAATGATTTAGGGGATTCATTCCCATATTTAAATGCAGTTGTTACTCCTGAAACTTTACAGTGTGTGTTTAGCCCCTAATGTCTCAAACTGTGTTTCAAAATTCTGAAGTTTTTCATTACATTCCTGCAAAAGTAAATGAGTCAACTGTTGACTCATTTTGTCTTCTTTTAGGAGAAATATCTGAGACAAAGTTAATGGTTACAAAAAACATTATTTTATTAAAAAACAGCTTATTTATGGCATTAAAACGATAAAATAATTTTAAAAAAATTAGTAACAGCTGAGCAATAAAGTAATCCTACACCAGGTCCACCATTTTGTTCATAAGTAAAATGATGCTCCATGAAAAAACAAACACACACACAGACACACACACATGGAAAGTCAATCCCACACTCATTTGCCCACACACACAAATGCATGAATGCATCTGGACACAAACACACTCTCGCACATGCATGAATGAATTTGCCCATAAACACACACTCTCTTTCTCACACATAAACACACACAAATGTCATCCTGCCATGTGATTTAATGAACTCAGTCACCCTTTTAGATGTAGTCTCTCAGAGGGCTGAAGCGTCTAATTTCTCATCAGATTCCCGCTGTTTGTACGCACCTGCTGTGCTTTTCAGAGAATCATATCTGATGTCCCACACACTGCTGTCAGTCCTATAGTGTTTGTGCATTGTAAAAGCCTTCAAAAGCAGTTGAAAGTTAGAAGGCTCTTCTTTGCGTATATGTGTGTGTGTGTGGTTGTCTTTGTGTTTGCTGCAGCCATGTAGAGTGATTCCCTATTGATAACAAATGTGCAGTGCAGATGTATTGAGTGTTTGCACTTGAAGCAAGCAATAAAACCTTATAGTATATATATATATATATATATATATACACACACCTAGTTTTCCATTCAGTTGAACTCTATTCTGCTCTACTTTAACCATACTCAATTTTCAAAGTGCTGTTTTATACAAAGTCATTGATATTTGTGAATATCCATCATAAAGATAAAAATCGTGTCCTGCATGGTTTAATGTTTGACTCACTCTTTCCAGATAAACAGATGGAGCGGCAGCCAGCAGAAGCTAAGTGCAGACCGCACAGCACACAGACAGTAGTGGAGATGCTGGAAGCACTAGATTACAGAGTACACACAGCACAATGACTCATTACCTAAAGGTCAGCATGTGAAACACAAGAGCGCTTTACTCTGACAGAGCGTCGGCAAGAGGAGGGTGGCCATTACATATCACTACAACCACACACGAGACACACTGAACCACAACACACAGTACATTTACTAGTGTGTTTTGGGTCATTGTCTTGTTGAAACAACCATTTCAAGGGCATGTCCTCTTCAGCATAGGGCAACATGACCTCTTCAAGTATTTTAACATATGCAAACTGATCCATGATCCCTGGTATGCGATAAATAGGCCCAACACCATAGTAGGAGAAACATGCCCATATCATGATGCTTGCACCTCCATGCTTCACTGTCTTCACTGTGTACTGTGGCTTGAATTCAGAGTTTGGGGGTCGTCTCACAAACTGCCTGTGGCCCTTGGACCCAAAAAGAACAATTTTACTCTCATCAGTCCACAAAATGTTCCTCCATTTCTCTTTAGGCCAGTTGATGTGTTCTTTGGCAAATTGTAACCTCTTCTGCACATGCCTTTTTTTTAACAGAGGGACTTTGCGGGGGATTCTTGAAAATAGATTAGCTTCACACAGACGTCTTCTAACTGTCACAGTACTTACAGGTAACTCCAGACTGTCTTTGATCATCCTGGAGGTGATCATTGGCTGAGCCTTTGCCATTCTGGTTATTCTTCTATCCATTTTGATGGTTGTCTTCCGTTTTCTTCCACGTCTCTCTGGTTTTGCTCTCCATTTTAAGGCATTGGAGATCATTTTAGCTGAACAGCCTATCATTTTTGGCACCTCTTTATAGGTTTTCCCCTTTCTAATCAACTTTTTAATCAAAGTACGCTGTTCTTCTGAACAATGTCTTGAACGACCCATTTTCCTCAGCTTTCAAATGCATGTTCAACAAGTGTTGGCTTCATCCTTAAATAGGGGCCACCTGATTCACACCTGTTTCTTCACAAAATTGATGACCTCAGTGATTGAATGCCACACTGCTATTTTTTTGAACACACCCCTTTCAACTAATTCAACTAATTGCCCAATTGCACAGCCTTAAGAGCGTGCATATCATGAATGCTGGGTCTCATTTGTTTTCTGAGAATCTACTGAACCTACTGGTAACTTGTTTGCCACGTAGCAATAAAAAAAATACGAAAAACCTTGATTATTCTGGTTAGTCACATTGTACTGCTATTATTTTGAACAATACTGTATATATATATTATAGATACTGGGGTGGTGTTAGCGCAGTGGATAAGACACACGTCTGTGGTGTGGGAGACCCGGGTTCGAATCCACTGTGAGACACCAATGTGTCGCTGAGCAAGACACTTAACCCCTAGTTGCTCCAGAGGCGTGCGACCTCTGACATATATAGCAATTGTAAGTCGCTTTGGATAAAAGCGTCGGCTAAATGAATAAATGTAAATGTAAATATATATATTACAAACAAGCTTTAAAAATAAGTTAAAACAACTTTTAAAAAATCTATATACTGTATCTTCTATATTAATTTTTCTTTGGAAAAAGTAAGTTATAGAGCTGAGGGGGGGGGGGAGTGGGTGTATGAGACATGTAAAGAAATAAATTCCTAAAACACCATGGACGAGAACTAAATAATATGTCATTATTTGTGGTGAACAGTGTACCAAGATGATGTTCAGAAGTTGGTCTTACATAACACTCGGTTTATAGCTTTTTGCTATAGTTCATTTTTTAACCTTGATTTTTTTTTATGGGAAATAAAAAAATATATTAAAGATAAATTTTATAAAAAGACAACCGTTAGACAATTTCAACACAGCAAGAGTACATTACACTTATTGTGTTTTACCATTGCTCAGATCATTTGGTATTGAAGAATTTGAGAAAATACGTTCATATTAATATCTGAATTTCATTGCCAGTAATTCTGGGCACAGTTAGAGACATCTACTCAGAGCAAATGCATGTGTCATTACTGGGGTCTTTCATTCAGGAAAGATTTGAGAAGCAGAAGACTTGCATGAAAAAGATAAAAATATATATATTTTTTTAATTGCCACTTAGCAAATCTCCATTTAATAGTATTCCTCAAAGAGGAAAGACAGAGATTATTGTAATGCTATAGATGTAAAATGCTAAAAACTAAAATAACAGAAATAATTGCACAGAACAAGAAAAAAACACAATGACTAAGGGAAAAAATGCATCAAATTTAGTGTGAGGAAACACACACACAGTTGACCTTCTCCAGCTGCTATTATTCCAGCAGTGGTTCGCAGTTGAGAAGATACTGACACCAGATGTCAATAGCTCATTAGGACTGCTAAAAGAACCTTATTCATTATTAGTTTGCTTTCTTCAAGACTATTAGTATTAGGATTTGGCTTAGAGAGGAATGGACATTTCATCTCAGAGACATTTCAAGATTACAGATTACAATACTATTAAGTCAATATGTGTCAAGGGTCATGTGATACTACAGACAGTCTGACTTCCACTGAAGCTCAAAACATTGGTAATAATGTAAACTGTTTTTAATATCGAGTACCAATAATAATTTGTAATAACTGGGCAGCAAATCAGCATATTATAATTATTTTCTGAAGGAATATGTGACACTGAAGACTGGACTGGAGTCATGATGCTGAACATTCAGCTATGTATCACAGGAATACATTACATTTTCAAATATATTTAAATAAAAATAAAAAACAGCTATTTTATAATATTTAGAATAATTTCACAGTATTACAGTTTTTTTAGTAATTTTGATCAAATAAATACAGCCTTGGTGAGCATAAGAGACTTCTTTTAAAACATTACAAAATCTTTATTATTATAAACTTTTACTTGAAGTCTCTTACTCACACACACACACACACACTTAACAACCTGCGTGAAATCTCGTGAAATGTTTTTTGTGAAAAGTGGGGACATCCCATAGGCGTAATGGTTTTTATACTGTACAAACTGTATATTCTATCGCCATTCACCAACCCTACACCTAACCCTAACCCTCACAGGAAACTTTGTGCAGTTTTACTTTCTCAAAAAAACTCATTCTGTATGATTCATAAAGGTTTTGAAAAATGGGGACATGGGTTATGTCCTCATAAGTCACCCTCTCCTTGTAATACCTGTGTCATACCCATGTCATTATACAGAGTTGTGTCCTGATATGTCACAAAAACAAGAGCACACACAAACACACACACACACACTCACTCACAGTGAGCTTTAGAGTGTAAATGATCGAATGTTGGGTGGTCATGTAATTGCCGCTGACAAAATGACACTAAACCTTTACTGAGCCTTTGGAATGATGGATAGACACAAACACACACACACATGCACAGGCTAATGTAACAGGATGATACATCCAGTCTAGAAATAACAGTACTGTGCTGTCAGACTGCATTCAGTGTGTGCTAATTTGAATGAGGCCAGAGGCTAAATCATTACGCGCAGGAGGAGATGAGAACGCCAGGCATCGCTGTGCTACCCAGTGCGCTCCGGGACCCTCCAAAACACTCCAGTGTGATTGGAAGTGAGTGCAGTGTAACTGAATTGAACGGAAATTAATGATTCAGAAATGAAATTATGCTCAAGTGAATGGAGGAAAAGTAATGTGAAATCTGAAGAAAGGGACAACGCTGTCTACATGCTCTGATTGAATTATTATTCAACTACGAAAACGGCCAACTGGAAGTGACATTGCTTTTCAATACCCACAGTTAACACTGGTGAACTGGGATACGCTGGTGACTTACACTTATCCAAATTGAATGTTAATGTTTTTTGACAATACTAAAGCATAAAAATGCCATAATATGTTTGCAGATATTTTGGAAACATGCTACATTCGCATAATTGTTTCTCCAAAAAACAATTCTACAGCCAGTTATTCTACTTTTGAAATGTGTGTTCCATGTCGGAATGTTTGTTTTTGTTTTGGTCTGTGCAGCTCTGTCCACTGCTAATTTATGCAATAGTAATTTGACACCCCAGGTTGCCTGTTGGTGGAAAACACAGCGTATTGCAGCCATGGAAGCTAGCAAACGAACTAGGTCAGTGATCTATCCAACGTAAAAAGCTCTATGACTGGAGGCATATTAAAATGTGGATAAATCAACTTATCAACTGTGTAAGGCTCGTCGCCATTCATTCTCAATTACGCTCATTCCTTTTCCGTGTCCTCAGTCAGGCAACCCGCATGAGCATCGAGTCTCAGGAGGCGGGAGAAACAACGCTCTCCAATATTTTGAATTGGACTGCAGTGCAATTCAACTGTTAGCTGTCAATATTACACATATACTGCGCCTTTAAGGGTGACTATGCCTCGTAGGTTTCATTTGAACCTGTAAAAGCATTTGTGTTCAGACAGGACAGAGAACTAAAGAGTCACCCTAACTGTGTGTTTTAGGCAATTGACATGAATGTGATTTGTCACTTGACACTGTCTGAAAGGTGTTTGTATGAGTGAGGTATCTCTGTATGAATCACTTCAGCCAGTCTCAGTGGCGTTTATCTAAATGGAGTAACCTTTAACATCAGGGCTCTCAAGTTCATGCATTCACCGTGAGACACACGCATTTCAACCAGTTCACACACCACACATTGTATTTCTCATGCTCAGAAGTAAAGGATAACTTGTCCTGCTATATACAATCAATAGAGGAGGCGCAGGCATATGGAGGCAAGTTCTCTGCAGAGCATACCTCTCAAAATGTGTATACAAAAATCCAGGAGACCACACAACCATTTATTGTGCTCTGTTACATAATTTTCCCCCATGTCCGATACTACAATCAGTGCGAGACACTTCGGAACGAGGAACTGTCGATGCTGCTTGGCAATAAGAAATTCATTTCCTCCATCCAGCTGTTGTTAAATATGCAGCTATATTTTGTTTTTGTTTTTCGCCGTTGTACCACCTGAGCTTTCTAATGCCGTTTCTACCAGTTATCCTTGATTCAACTTCCCCTGTCTACGCAGATATCAAGATAAGAGTTGAAAGTTGCCAGGTTGAAGTCACAAATGGGTTCAAAATGTTATGATCTCTATTGTGTGAATAGGATGCATTTCACACGAGGTCTGGCAACTGAACAACCTTGGAATAATATATTGATTTGATCATTCAAATTACGGGAGTTTCCTGGGAGAAACAAAATGGGAGGGGGCAGGAAGATGGGTGTGAAATATGGGAGACTCCCGGGAAAAATGGATTTTAGAAGAAGAGATTGTAAGGATAAATTGGAAGAGAAATTACTAAAATTACTAAACCACTTCTTTAATTGATTATACATGCTTTGTTACCCCTTGCAATGTAGAGCTCATATTATTTTGGATAACAAGTTATCCATTTTGAAATTCGTGGTCTGCCTGCTGGTTTGACGGTGATTTGTGCGCTGGCGAAGTCTTTCTGGTTGCCATGTGGCTCAGTGATGTCCCCTTAAAATACTTACTGTAGATGCGGCACCTTTTTTGTTACGTAATTGATTGATCTCTACAGGGACACTTGTTCTGATAGAAATGTGATAAATATATTCAAACAAACTGAATATGTTTGGTGGACCTACAGAGCTACACAACTGTGCTGCCATCTTTATTGACAGTCCCATGTGACTCCCCTCACGCATGCAACATTTAATACCATGACTATGAATTTATTACTTTCTACTATGATTTAAGACCTTTTGAGGCCTAAATTCACAGAAGGACTAATAAATACCTGCAGAAACCCCGTTGATAGGTCCCGGAACAACATTCTTTTCAAGCAGCATAGAATTAGTTGTGTATGAACAGTTCATGATGCCAAAACAGTCAACTGCTTAAATTCAGCCTTAAATATTTTTTTTTTAATACAAATTAAAACAGCAACTGATGTAATAAATATCTATTTTTATCATTCCAATACTACTATTTTTTCATTAAATGGATCATTTGCCCAAAAAAAGCATTATGTCATAATTTACGTGCTCTCATGTTTTTCCATCCTTTTTTAGACATTTTTTTTGAAAGTCATTGAGGATCAGTTTGTTTTGGATCCCATTTATTATTATTGTAGGGACAAAAAAAATAAATACTGAAAATATCTCCTATAAAAATCCTACTGGTTTGAAAGAGCAAATGACAAAATGATCTCTTTTACATCTACAAAAACAAATTTCTCTATTGAAATGTAATAATAAAAATACACATTTACAGTATCAGCTGCTATCGTAATTCTTTCCACCAATTTCCAAGTGACATGTAGAATTTCTCAGCTTTTGGACACAGCCATTATCCTAACCACAAAAATGAGAGAAAGGAAGATAAGGTCGACAAGGATACAATCGGAATGACATTTCAGGACCAACAAGGCATTTGACCTAGGAACACGTCCTACTTGAGGAAATCGCTGTAAGCATGGGATGAAATGGTCTGTCTGAGAATAAATTGCCTGTCTTATTTTAAAGAAGGCGTACTAAAAATGGTTCTAGAGTGGCACTAGTGAAGATCATCAAGTGCTCGGCTCACTCTCATGCACACAGATACAAACATTATGTTTCCCACTCAGAACGTACAAAGGTTATTTACACACATCAATTAAATTGCTCAGCTGTCATCTGTCATTACATCACGCGCTCTCACAGACACACAAAAGCCATCTGTATCAGCCCCAATTCCTTGCTACAAGTGCCGCTCTTCCTCCGGGAAGCTTGTGTCTATGGTTATGGGCCATGAAAGGATGTACAGGGCGTCAGGACTCTCAGAAATGGAAGTGAGCTACAGTATGCTGGAGGAAAAAGAGATCCATCAAACCATGAAGGAGTTTCTGCTTAAGGAGCAATTACATGCTTCGGCTTTGTTCAGTCCCCTTTCTCCTGTGGGGACAAACATAAGGGGAATAAGATATGACGGGACGGTTAGGTCAAGTCTGCGGACATGTTCCATGTTATCATTCAAATTAAAAATGATTTCCTCATTTCATACATCCCATTTTTCCTGAGTTCTCACTATAGCCTAAACGTATACATTTTTTCAATGCTCTATTGATTCCATAACTGAAGATTTGCAAACTTCCACTGGCATTAATATTAGCACAAATACTGCATGCAAGCCTCATATCATGAAGTATAATGCCAAGCATCAGGTGGAGTGGGGTAAAGAATGCCACTAGAGAAGTCTGGA
Organism: Carassius auratus; assembly: GCF_003368295.1. NCBI lineage: Eukaryota > Metazoa > Chordata > Actinopteri > Cypriniformes > Cyprinidae > Carassius > Carassius auratus. The sequence continues at coordinate 3,240,877 of NC_039286.1, forward strand.
TTTCTGTATCTTTTGTACTTCATTACAATTGTGGAATATATGAAAAAGACTCCCCGCCAAAAAATAAAATAAAATATCAGTATCATAAACAAACTGTTATGTTATAAAAAATAAATAAAATAAAGGTTAATTTATTCATGAATTGTTTTTTCCAAAACGGATTTGTCATATTTAATTTCGGGGGACAACTTTGATAGAAAGAAATGAAGGATAGAGTGAATAGTTAAATAAATAAATACAAATATTACATTAACAATAATTTTGCACATGCTAGAATAATAATTTATAAAATAACAATATTCACCTATGGGGCAAATAAAACCCTTACATTTGTACATGTACAATGTACATGCATAATTGTTTTATGTTTTTTTTAATAAAGCTAAATGTACTACAGCCTTAACACACCCCTAAAGGAAACAGTATTGCGTTTTTAAAATAAAATAAAAACTTTATTTAATGCTGAAGAGCATTTTGCAAAACATGCATGAGAGATTGATAAGCGAGTGAGAGCTCTTTCAGATGGGCTGTGCTATCACATTATTCCATCTAGCAGCAAAAACAGTCTATTTTAAACAGGGCCGCCCTGCCAAAAAGTAATTAACCACAGATGTCACACACACTCCCACATGAACAAACACACAAATACACACTTGCACCCTCTAAACTGTAGACGGAGCTGTTTATCAGCATTAAACTAAACTCGTGCATGAATGACTGTTGCAGTTAGGTTAGAAACAGCTCAGTGTAACCTTACCAAACAACCAGCATCTTACATAACAGCTCTGTATTTCACTGTACATGCACAAACGCACACACCTCGTTCAGTCATGTGACTTATGAAGTCATCCTGATGCTCATGATGTAAATCTGCCAAAAACTCATTCTTAACATCTCAGCTGTCTCTCTTTTGACTTTTGAAAAACTCAGACAACGTGAAAGAAGCTGCTCTTCAGATGAAGCGATTGCTTTAACATCAAAAACACAAACACAGCTAAGCCCTCTAAACTGTTGTATTTCCTCAGTGATTTGCTCCCGGAAGAGAGAATAAAGTTACTGAGACCTGTTCCTGAGACGTCAAGTGAGTCAGAGGAAATAAGAGCATGTAAAAGGCAGAAACCTCCTCAGGAGAGACAAAACATCAGCTCTTGCTTTCCTGACACTGCTGCTCAAACGTTAGCCAGTCCACCGGGTCTTTCTGAGAAGCTGTGTGTAATATCAGGTGTATAATACTGAGACAATGGTGGCTTAATGGTTAGGGAGTTGAACTTGTTACTCAAAAGTTGTGGGTTCTACTCTCAGAACTAACAGGAAATGTATCTGGGGGGCAGTGAATGATCAGTGCTCTCTTCCGCCCTCATTTCCCACAACTGAGGTGCTCTTAAGCAAGGCACCACTGCCTACTGCTCCGGATATGTGTGCGCTTCGATGGGTGAAATGCAGAGAACAAATTTTGAGTATGGGATACCATACTTGGCTACACTTCACATCACTTTATCATCAATCTCCTGAGTGATACACTACCAAAACCACATCTATTAAGAACTAAAACTGCTGTGTTCTTCGATCTTGTAATATTGACATTTTTAAAAGAACAGTTCAAGGGGAAGTCGTGGCCTAATGGTTAGAGGGTTGGACTCCCAATCAAAGGGTTGTGAGTTCTAGTCTCGGGCCGGATGGAATTGTGGGTGTGGGGAGTGCATGTACAGTTCTCTCTCTACCTTCAATACCACGACTTAGGTGCCCTTGAGCAAGGCATCGAACCCCCAACTGCTCCCCAGGCGCCGCAGCATAAATGGCTGCCCACTGCTCCGGGTGTGTGCTCACAGTGTGTGTGTTCACTGCTCTGTGTGTGTGCATTTCGGATGGGTTAAATGCAGAGCACAAATTCTGAGTATGGGTCACCATACTTGGCTGAATGTCACTTCACTTTCACTGAATGTCACTTCACTTTCACTTTCACAATTAATGAATATTCTGCCATCAATTTGACTTTCTTTCTTGCGGAGAATTTTTGAAAATGATCCTAGGCAATCTCTTCAATACAATGAAAGTGAAAGACTATCAAAATGAAAAACAATGGCATAAATGTAGCCCATATGACTGACAGTTACAAGTTACAATCTTGTCATTCAAAGGTGCATTTATAAGAGCTTGTGAATAAAGCAGTGAGTCTTTTGAATCTTTTTCAGTGAACCAGTTGATTTAGTTAACCAAACTGGGGTGCATTTTCCAAAAGCAACTATGGTCACAAGTTACCGTTGATACCAACTGAGTTCACTGGAAATTACCACCATAGTTACCTAACGATGCTTTTGGGAAATGCACCCCTGGCCTGAATTAATGCTCAGGAATTGTACTGATCTTGTATGAGCTGAACTTCACTGACTCACTGATTCAATCACAGCATTTAAGAGCTCACTGGAGAGATTCTCAGCAAAGAACGATTTAAATCTATGTCTGTTCCCCACCTAAAATTATCAAATGAATTTAGAATAAATATAAATATCCATATAAATATGGAAAAATATATAAATAAATTCAGATGAGATGTATGGACTGCTTTATGGAGCATATAGTATCCTTCTTTACATATAATATAAGATGAGAACAACATTTAAATTCATTTGTGCTGGATAATGACACTGATTTTGCAACATCAACGCTGTTATTGAACTAAAATGAATTAACAAAGAACTAAATTAAACTGAATAATGGCACAACTATCTTCTGCAGAGCTGCTAATAGTTGAAATCGACTTGTTTTCTCAATTGACTCATTTTGAAACTTACTTTTGTGCTTTGAAACAATCTTTAATGTATGAAGCACCATATAATTAACAGTGACTTGTCTTGTTTTCATTTATTTATTTATTACTGTTTTAACACCATATCAACAAAAATGGCTAGACTGAAAAAGTACATGTGAAATAAGCACAATATGCCTTAAAAAATATTAACCTGTTGTAAAAATATTACCAGAGATGGGCTGTGCTAGAAGTGCAAGTATACCAGTCACGATTTCTGGGAGCATTCCTGCAATAAGACTGTCCCCACCCCCCACCCCACAGGAAATGACATCATTAACAGCTGCTACACTTTGTTACTCAATAGGGAAGCATCATGATATCAGTCAACAACCAGACCTCATACTGAATGAGAAAACAAAGAGTGAAAGCACAAAAGATGAGGAACAGAGCCAAATATTAGTTATGCTGACTCACAGGAAGAGAAGAATTAAGGAGGAGGAGAGGAGGTAAGATATTAACTTCATAGATCAATATGTCCTCTTTTAGCTTCTTGCAGGACTTTCACAATGAGTTGAAGGGTGCAGGAGAAGAGACTAAATGACAAGATATGGGGAAAGAAGAGATGAGAAGATACTAGATGAGGGGAGAAAAACAAGAATGAGAATAGATAGGATGAGGAGATACGACGAGAGCAGGAGAGAAAAGAGGTGACCAGCTTCTCTTTTTCAATTTAAAACCAAATCTGTGCCCTCTAATACAATCATTAATACATCATATTTTAATCAGCTACCATATAACATTTATAAAACACAATTTTAAATTCTCATGCTGCAATATATGAATAATAATGGACAAACTCATTACACACTGAAGGACACACACCAATCAGCTCATAAAAACAAATAGAAAAAAAAATACCCAGTAAATGCTTTTTGGTTAAATCGTTTTTTTTAAATATTAATTATGCTTAATTATGTAGAATGTAATGACATTTCAACATGCATACAGTAACTTTTCTATGAACTACACCATAGTATCTGCAATCAGTCTGATTTGTCACACTCTTTGACCTAAATGATATATAAGCATGAGTTAAACTCGAATAACATCCAATATTCAGGTAACATTGTTAAAAAAATTTATGAACAAAACTAACTTCAAACAAAAATGTAACATGGTCAAAAAACTGTATCACTCAATCTTACATCTGGAAAACTAACAGTCATTGCAGAAAATGATGTGGCCATTGTATTGAAGACTGTAGTATGCACTGATTACTGTTACGGTTCTAAATCACCTTAGAGTACTATTTACACAAATAATGTCCAGTAACTAGGAAAGGATTAAAGAAGCCAGAGTCATGTGTCCAATTAACTCAATGTATTAATGAAAAAATGAATTATTTTCTCACAATGTTAACACAATGTAAATGACACAATAAAACAGCGTAGGCCTACGCAAAATAACCAAAACAATAAAACAACAATGTTCTTTAAATAAAAAGATACAATAATGTTGATATAAGGCAGTGAAATGTGTTATTGAGAATACTCAGTCCCAACAAGTCCCAGGTATCCAGAGAATGTCCACTTAATGAAAGGAAGGCACAGATATCTTCAGACGTCGATCCTCAGACGTGATGTCATCACATTTGGAACTTGAACAAACGGTATGTTAGTAGGGATCTATGTTTGATACTGATAGGGTTAATATGATGTGGTGATAACAGTGAGGCCTGTAGCTTCGTGTGCTGCGATATTCAGTGTGTGTGTTGGGTTTGTGTGATTAAAGTCCGCTGGACAAACGTGGATAAACGTGTGGTTCTATAATGAAACAAATAAACTCAATTAGTCTCTGTTACATTTTGTACAACAAAGTGCTGTGTCATTATCACTTCACATGATTAAACGCGAGAGACATCGAAAACATATGATAAAAGCATAATATATAATATAACAGCTGTTCTCTTATAACTGAAGAAATATCTTATTGATGCATCTAGCAGCATATCAAACGATGATTATTAGACTGAATAATATGATATAAACACTTACGTTCTGCAATGACGCACGCGCTGATATTCACCATATAATTCCAGCAACTTCTGAAGCGATCACACAACATCGGCCGCCCATCACATCTGAAATGCCAAACTGCTCACCAGCTGAGAGCTATATTATCAATCTATAGCTTGATGGCTTTAATCCAACTTGCCGCATGAATTTACAATACTAACATGGACCGCATTTCTTCCTTCTTTTTCTCCATTGCCGTATATCTGATCTCACGCTATTTTCACCAAACTCGCGAGACTTCCGATTAAACTCCGCCCACTCAACAGGCGCAACACTTGAACAGAATACTAAACGACTATAATATTAAAATAAATGTAACTTGACCATGACCTTTTGCACAGCCGCCCCCAAATTTGGTATGCAAATTTGCCATTAGTAGGGTCTATAAGGAACTTTCTGTGTCTGGGGGTAAGGAAGGCAATTCAATCAACTTAGCTACTGGTCTTGTGTATGTTTGATCTTTCACTTTGACCACTGCTGTTCTGACTCTCCCATCTGAACTAGGAATGACAGCAGAGACAGTACCAACTCTCCAGAGCGCTCTTGGGATCTGCTCATCAACAATGAGTACTACAGTGCCAACTGCAATATTCTCTTTCTCTCTGTACCATTTCTGCCTTGACTGCAATGTGGGTAGGAAGTCGTGAATAAAATGCTTCCAAAAATGATCACTCAGAACCTGACTATGTCTCCATCTTTTTCTACTGAGTAATTCATGGTCTGAATAGACAACTTGGGGCAAGGAGGAGTCAGGCCGCCCCATCAGTAAAGAATTTGGCGTTACTGGGTCTGGATCTGCTATGTCGCTAGAGACATAACCCAAGGGTCTAGAATTAAGAATGCCCTCCACCTCGATCAAGATGGTTCTCAATACCTCCTCAGTAACGGTCTGAGCACCTAAGGTGATTCTTAAGGCTGTCTTTACAGACCTCACTTCTCTTTCCCATGAGCCGCCGAAATGAGGCGCACTGGGTGGATTAAACTTGAATCTGATTTGTTCCTTTGCTAGCTGGTCTCTAATGCTGGTCTGCATATGGGAGAAAGTGTCCTCCAGCTCTTTACATCCACCTCGAAAATTTGTTCCCTGATCAGAGAGAATCTCATAGGGTTTCCCTCTTCGGGCAATAAAACGCCTGAGAGACAGCAGGAATGAATCTCCATCCATGTGATCCAACAGATCAAGATGTACAGCTCGAGTAGTGAGGCACTTGTATACCACACCCCACCTTTTCTCAGTACGGCGGCCAACCTTCACTAACAGTGGTCCAAAACAATCTACTCCGGTGGAGTAAAAGGGAGGTCTACATAACCTCAGACTTGATGTGGGTAAGTCTGACATTCTAGGAATCTTTGGTTTGCCTCTCCATTTATTACAATCAAGACAGTGGTGCTGATGTCTTTTAATTGCCTCTCTTCCTCGCAAAATCCAAAACTTACGCCGCAGCTCAGCATACACCCTGCCAGCTCCCGGGTGGTGCAGTTGATCATCATAATGCTTTATTAGGAGTTTAACTACTGGATGATCTTGTGACAGAACAATAGGGTGTAGAACTGCATCACTCAATCCATGGCACCTACGAAGTCGTCCTCCTACTCTAATCAAGTCTTGTTCTTTGTCATATTCAGGAGCAAGCTTAATGAGTCGGCTATGTACAGAAATGTCTTTTCCTCCCTTGAGTAAAGCAAATTCGTCAGGAAAGTCATGCATCTGACATTGTCTAAGGATAGACAATTCTGCCTTCTGAAACGCATCTGCACTGAGTGAATCAGTGTTATCAGCCGCCCCATGAAGGAATCGTGCTGTAGCCTCTAGTAAATCAGGATAGCTACTAAATTGATTGGGATCAGGTTCAACTTGCAGTTTATGTTCAGTCAATGAGCCGCAAAACACAGATTTCTTAAGTTCCTGAACTTCTTCAGGGGCCTGTCCTTCTGGTGCCTTAGGCCAACAACTGCTAGACTGCATTAAGAAGGCTGGTCCTTGTTTCCATCGTGTTTCTTTAGCTAGTTGAACCAGTGATAACCCACGCGTGATATCATCAGCAGGATTGGCTGCTGAATCGACATAGCGCCAAGCTCCAGGGTCAGACAACTCTTGGATTTCGGTGACTCTAACTCCTACAAACACTCGGTATCTGCAAGAATCAGACTGCAGCCAAGAAAGAACTGTAGTGGAGTCAGACCAATAGACGAATTTGGAGATATCTAAGGTCAGCTCTTTCTTCAAGACGTCTCCTAGTTGTGCTCCTGTCAATGCAGCACAAAGCTCTAAACGAGCAATAGAGATTTGTTTCCGTGGAGCGACTCTTGACCTTGCCCCCATGAAGGCAACATGCATATTACCCTGACTGTCTTCAGAGCACAAGTATGCTACAGAGCCGTATGCCTTTTCAGAAGCATCACAAAACACATGAACACTGCGGCTCTTGACAGGATACTGAAGGCTGGAACTGTAGCATCTTGGTAGGTGGATCTGAGACAATTGTGGCAGCTCGCTCTCCCACTGATGCCAAATGTTTAGTAGGCCCGATGGTAAATTAGGATCATCCCATCCTCGTTTTTTATCCCACAACAACTGCACAACAATTTTGGCTCTGGTGGTATACGGAATGAGATATCCAAGGGGGTCATAAAGCTTGGCTAAAGTGCGATAGATGCTCCGCATTGTAATTTCACCTTCATCTTTCTGGTACGATTTGTATACCAATGTGTCTGATCTACATTGCCATATCAATCCAAGAGCATTCTCCTGAGGGTTGGTCATTTCTTGACTTAGCCAAATCTCCCCACTCTTTGACTTTAACTCAGCAGGAAGGTGGTGAATAACTTCAGGGATGTTACTGGCCCATTGCCTCAATTCGAATCCACCGTTCATAAGATGGCCCTGCAATCGGTTTACCAGCTCTATAGCTTGGGCTTCAGTAGAGACACTCTTAAGACAATTGTCAACATAGAAGCTACGCTCCACCGTTTGACGTACTTCATCAGTACCTTCGAGATCCACCTTGGCATGGGACTGAAGTGCATAAGTAGCACAACAAGGGCTACACGTAGTGCCAAATGGCAGAACTTGCCACTGATACACAATGGCCGGTTCAGATGTATTCCCATGACGCCACAGAAAGCGAAGGAAGGGTTTATCTTCATCAAGGAGACGGATTTGATGGAACATACCCTTCACATCACTACAGATGGCCACAGAATGTTCTCGAAAGCGGAGGAGAACTCCCAACAAGCTGGCACTTAAGGTAGGACCGGGCAAGAGATGTTCATTCAAAGACTGACCCTGGTACTCAAAAGAACAATTGAAGACAATACGGTTCTTTGCATTGTGATGAACCATATGATGTGGTATGTACCATGACTGGGAACTCCGATCACATTCTGCAGCTGTCAACGGTGTGACGTAACCTGCCTGCAGCAGTTTCTGAATTTCTGATTCATAAGAGGCAGCCATACTAGGTTCTCTAGATAACTTTCGCTCTGTGCTGCGTAGCAGGGCCATGACAGCCTCCTTGGGTGCATTCAGAGGCGGAGGCAACTCTTTCCAGAGTAGAGGCGTGGCGTACCTTTTTACCCCATTCACATCAATCCTGATGGTTTTCTCCTCTAGGAGGCGAATAGATTCTGCATCCTGTCGTGATCGACTGACCACTTTCTCAGATTGATAAGGAAGAGTATCCAGTTGCCAAAGCTTTTCGACTTGACGGAATAGCTCAGCTTCAGGAGAAACACAAGAAATGAATAAACATTCTTGAGCCTGCAAGTGAGGTTTAATAAGCCTTGAGGGACCTTGCAATGTCCAGCCGAGCTTTGTATGAACCGCCGCTGGACCTCCAGGAGGACCTAATCTCACTGGCTCAACAGGGGTTATCAAGTGAGGATAATCTGAGCCGATAAGTACCAAGGGCTGCGCTTCATGGATGTCGTGCAAAGGTAAGTCACGGAGATGGTGATATCTTCTTTGCAAGTCAGAGATGGGGTAAGTATGCTGAACCAGGGCTAGCTCTTTTGCGGTGAATGCACCCTTGACTGGGTAAGATCTGTCAGGGTGTGAAACAGGGGCTATGAAGAAAGATACTGATCTTCCATGAATGGTATGGACATCCTGCCTCACTGTTCGCAGAGCCAGATCTTCAATTTCACCCTGAAGGTCTAGACGTTGAGCAGCTTCATTCAACAAAATAGTTCGCTCAGATCCGTCATCTAGCACAGCGTAGGTTTCTAATGACTTATCCCCATTCTGAATGATTACTCGAATTAACTTCAGTAGCACTTGCCTGCTACTCGTAGGTCGATCCAAGTATAGGGCCTGAGAAGTAGGGCTTACTGAACTTTCCTCCGATGTCCGGTTATTACTTTTACTCATCACATCAGTGTTGGCATTGACTTCATGAAGAACATCAAGATGCCTCCTTTCACACCGTTTGCATTTCTCCTTTAAAGTACATTTAGAGGAAGAATGCCCTCGTCCGCAACGCCAACATCTATGTCCTGTTCTGATCCAACTTTCAATTTGCTCTTTAGTTAAGAGTTTGAAGTTAGAGCACTGATTCATATAGTGTTGAATTGTGTTACAGAACGGACAATATTTTTTCAGCTTCTCCTGTGGTCTTTCTGAGTCCATGCATTCAGTCTTTGGTAGCTCTACTGATCCTACTTTCTGCTCTTTACCATGTAGGACAGTAGTTGGCTTTCGGGGAACAAAACCAGTTCGCTTGTCTTTGTGAACACTATGTTTTGCATGCTCAAAATAGGACCCATACTGTGTTCCTTCTACCTGCACGCGAACCTCATATTCCAGCCATTCTGCGAAATCAATCAGAGTTGGAATAGGTGTCTGAAGGGGGTTAATGAATCTCTTGAAGTTAGCTCTTAGGTCATACGGCAATTTAGCTAAGAGACGAGAAACATGTGAGCCACATTTCAGTTCAGTCCAACCTGTGCTACCTAACTGATTTAACATTCTAAACGACTATAATATTAAAATAAATGTAACTTGACCATGACCTTTTGCACAGCCATGATTAAGCAATATTATTGGAGCTTCAACCACAAAGCTTTCAGAAATATTTCAATACTGTAGTACACTTATTAAATTCTGAACTATTAAATCCACATCTACATAAGGAAATATGTACTTTGATGCTCTTACAGTATCTATTAATAAAGTAGCTCCCCATGTCTAAACATGACATTTAACATTCTGTAATATTAAACATGAACTTCTCAGATCAGCACACAAGCTCCTGAACCTCCCAAAACCCCATTAGCTTTATTTCTACCCTGACCCTTGTCTAGACACCTCAATTAGGTCTTAAACACTTTATTATTTAATCACTAGCTAGGGTTGGAATCCTAAAGCACCATCATTAACCTGAAGGCCAATCACGTTTCATAGAGTAATAATATATGTGGTTTTATCCCAACTACTGGCACAAAGGGAACTTGAAGATATCATGAACTGTTCCTAAACAACTGACCCAACCACCCCAGCAGTCATGGCAGAGCCACTCTTAATGTTGAGAGATACAAAGGTCCATGGCTCTATCACTGAATAGACCAACTTGGATCATGTGTGTCTCGATAACCAATCACACACAGCCTTGACGTCAGCTGTACGACAATCAGTCACGGTTTGCGGATACCACAGAAGTCAACGAGAAGTACCGTAAAATTAATCCTACCTGTCGCAAAATTGTCTGTGGCCTCTCTTATAAAACAGCATTTTCTCGGTGTAAACTCTTAAAGTAAATCAATCCAAAATTAATGCTTATAAGCAAATATGTTGAATATTAGCTGATAGACTGTTGATTCATTCAGTGACAAGCTGGTTTCCCAAAAAGCAGCTTATTGAGTGTAGATTGACTTCCAAAGTTTTATTTTATTTTTTATTTTTATTTTTTTTGCTTACCTTGAAATTCCGTTATATGTAATAACAAAAAAAAGCCTATTTTTAAACAAATTTTCTAAACTTCCAATTATTCTTATCCTTACAAAATCTTGCTATTTTATCTGAAGCTTGACAGTAAAGAGCTAACTTGTGCAGCTAAGACTTTCGATTTGGATAAACGTTAGCTTACAATTTAACATTAAATTAACATTTTTAATCGTGATTAATCGCATAATTGTTTGTTATTAATCACAATTAATTTGTGCATTGTTATACACAAAACTAATAATGTATTCAAAAGTAGTGTATTGTGCACTTTTTTATTTTAAAAGTAGGCCTACTGCTATATGGACAAAAGTGTAATAACATTTGGTTTGCAAACACTTAATAAGGTGTTAATAAGCAAATCAGGTACTTCTTACAGCAGTGTAGCAGTTAAAATATTTATAGTAGCCTAAATCTCAACTTATAACATTAATGTAATTAAATTAAATAGCAGAGTAGTGGACTGCAATAGATGAAAACCTAATCAACGACGTAAGGAAATACCCAGAATTATATGCAACCAACCATAGATTCAACACGAGGAAGTCATAAACGTGGAGGAAGATAGCGTTTGTCATCGGTTTTTCAGGTAAGAAAGTCAAATTTTCGATCTGAGGTAAAATGTTCAGTGACAGTCCTTAGAAACTTTAAGAAATAAGCATACCTATAAACAAATAAGTAGCTTCTTTGTTTTTATTGAGCAAATAAATCCGTATTAGTAGCTTCAGCATTTTAGAAATGTTGAAATTGCTTACAATAATACAAAACATTTTTACATACTTAACATATTTAGTTATGCAATGCAGTGGTGTTCATATATTTTTATGTGTGGCTTAAGTGTCCAAATACTTTATGGGGCCACAGTGAAAGACGTCAAACCTTGGGCTTCAAAAGGCCCAAGAAGCGGATTTGTTTAATTCAGAATGAATTCATCTCACGTGAAAATGCCCTTTTTCCCAGATGTCTTTCAGAATTAAGTCGGTGACCAAACTGAGCATTAAGTTCTTGCGAGTGAAAGTAGAAATTATGTATATATTTAATATTATCTGCCATTCATCACTTGAAATAAATTACAGCTTTTATGAAAATGGCCCGTATATGCTTTAATTCATTCTCAGCTTGTACCAATTCAACTCCAAAATTGATTATGCTCAACAATGTAAATGAATTTCAGGCCTTCTTTTTTTATCAAATGTAGTGTTTTATCACAAAAACAGCTCATTATAATAATCATTTTTAATCTTGCCAAGTCATCTGACAGGGCACTTGTCCTCTGAATGCATTTGAAGTCATTTGCATTGATCAAAGATGCGGCGAACAAATCAGTTATGATATTATGACAGACATGCTTTAAACAGATGGAGGACATTCTGCATTCTTGTTTGCATCACCCAGTGAGAGCGTAAGGTAAAGATAGAACATCACAACGAAGAAGATAATGTTTCATTATCTAAATGAATCTCAACAACGCCTCTAAAATCTTCCTCTCACTTAACAGATTGAGTCCAACTGCCACAAACACATAAATATACAGACATAAACACACACATATGATACACACACTGCTAATGAGCCTTAAATAGCTTCTTTTCCCACCTGTGACAGAATGAGCATGCCAGAAGTGAAGAGTAGTAGAAATGTGCAAACTGTATGCATTTGTTTGTGCGTGTTTGCATAACTAAAATCGTCCACAGAAGTAAATCAAATAAGACCAAATCTACTTTTGGAGATCAATATTATTAATAATAATTTAATATACTGTATATGTTATTGTATTTTGCATCCTTAAATGTAGCTATTACAATGAACATCTTGGTATTTGAATGTGATATTAGTATGGTACCTTGGGATTGCCACAGTATATGTCCAAAAACATTTTTAACCATGTGAAAATATATTTTTTTCTATGGATGTCAATGGTGACCGTCAACTGTTTGGTTATCAGCATTCTTTAAAATATCTTCTGTTGTGTTTAACAGAAGAAAGAAACTCAAACTGGTTTGGAACAAGTAGAGGGTGAGTAAATGATAACAGAATTTTCATTTTTGTGTCAACTATCCCTTTAACTTTGACAAAAAAAAAAAAAAAAAAAACTATGGTACATTTATTTTCTCTCATGTCATAAGAATAAAATCATAGCCACACACAGAAGTGTGCGTGTATGTCTGTGATATCTTATGACCCTCTCGTACATATGCAATAAAAACGAGAGTGAAAGAAATAGAGAAATATTAAAACAAAGTCAAGGGCCATTGAGAGCTGTCAATCAAACAGGGGTTTGTGTTTACAATGAAATTTCCAGTGAGAGATGATATGTTTTCTCTATGACATATACGCACATCTTTCTCTGTATTTCTGCAGATTTAAACCTCCTCATGCTCAACTGATTTGCAACTCTATGAATAAGATTAGACCAGACATGATCCGATATTGCTCAGACACACATTTAATCTACATATCACTGCATTTTGACATTTTTTTTCTTTCTTATGTGTGTGTAATTCAACACTGACCAGAACTAAATGTTTTATTCATACTGACATGTGTCCCAGCATTCACTGCAACATTCAATGTTTCAAACCAGCTTTGGGTCAAATATGGACTAACCCTACTTTAGGGTTAAAATTTTAAATAAAAAATGTAACCCAACAGTTAGGTTAGTCCATATTTGACCCAAAGTTAAGTTGAAACAACCCAGTATTTTTAGAGTGTTCCTTTATGCATAAACAGGTCTGTTAATACAACATTCACACATGAAATGAATTCCTGAGCATTTGCATTAGCAGTGCAAGGTTGTGGGTTCGATTCCCAGGGAACACATGTTAGGTAAAAAAGGTTAGCCTGGATGCACAGTAAGTAGTTTTGGATGAAAATTTTGGATAAATGCATACATTTAATTTAATTTAAATTATGTTCTGGGTTAAATACTCAATTTAATAAATACTAAATTTAAATACGCAGTTTACTCAAACTTGTACTCAATTACTGTAAATGAACACTTTAAAAATGTTATTTATTTTAATGTGTTTATATAATAATAGTTTTATATTTTAACAAAATTAATAATTATTTAAAATAATTAAATTAAATATTTATTTCTTTAAAATACTGTAAATAAAATGCAATTAGAGTGCTAGTGTATTGAAAATTTTCATCCGTTATCTCCTACAGTAATCAATTTCTTTAATATATTTTAATGAAAAATATTTAAATTCATTTAATTTACATTTATTTATAATGGAATTATATTGATTTTAATTCAAATGTATTTAAAATATTTTGAAATATGCACTTATAATGAAAGTGTTTTGAACATTTGTAATTTATTTCCTCTATAGTATATTACAGACTGTCAACAGAGCTTAATGCATCTTTTAACTATTTCTATAATATATTTTAATTTACAAAATAAATAAATCTAATTCATTTAAAGGTATTTACAATATAATATATTTTTATTAAACCATTTAAATTGATAGTTTTTTAAATATCAATTTAAATAAATAATTAAAATATTTTAAATATACAGTATTTACTTGATTTTTTTTCCAGCTGCCATGATTTCAACAACCAAATTCTGCTCAATCAGTTCTCACCTAGATTCATTTGTTACACTGTAAGGTGAATATGATGCATATTTATAGCTTATTTTAATATGATAAGAGAGTGCACACAAAGCACATCTAAATCAATAACTGATATTTTTGCAGTGTCATTGTATTCAATATATAGCTTGACTTGTCAGTGAAGTGCAGCACCTGTCCAGTGTGGTGTGTGAAAACAACAGCACACAGTATATAATTCTGACCTGGTAAAATCCTCATCAATAAAAATGTACTACAATATAAAAACACACTTTTAAGAGCGCCATCCATTTCCCCTTGACAAAAGCGTTGTAACCGCATGTTTAGTCAGCAGAGAGAGACCTCAACAACAAGCCGGTTGAACTTAATTGAAAAACAGATCACTCATAAAAATGGCAGAGTGCCATGCAGCTACCGTTACGCAATGGAGAAGGCATTGTGGAAAGAAGCAGAGTAACACTGTTTGATATTCATCTAAAAAACTAACTGAGCTGGATTCCCATCTCCGCAGTTCTCCGTGAACGGGAAGATGATCCGAGTCACTGGATGAAAAAAAAGACACAAGGTCAAATCATTCCCTGTGTTCAGAGCAGTGCTACAAGTGATGCAGAGAGAGAGAGAGAGAGACACATGAACAAAAGTGATGGCACTGCTATGACACCACACCCCAAAAAACATGGTATTTCCATGGTACATAAAAATGTATTAAACCTATTTTAAAAATAACAACAAAACAGTAAAAAAAAAAAAAAAAAAAAAAAACATACCATGGCACTATGATTTAATTAACTATTTATTTATTTATTTATTTATTGATGGCACCATGGTATAACTTAAAAATTAGCATAAATGAATTTTAGTACCAAGGCATATTTTGATGTACCATAGTATAACCATGGATGTATCATGATACTGCCACAATAATTTAATATGCCATCATGCACTACAGTTTTTCTCAGTCACTTTGGTGCATTTCTCAAATCAGAATTGAAATTCTCAAAACTACTTGTATAACCTTCACATCATCTAGTCATTTGTACACATCATAAAACCAGTAAGTTGCGATAGCTTTTGTACATTCATGCAATTTATTACACACATTTATCTGCGGTTTCCTACATTATCAGTTGCTAATGTCATGTTGCTCAAGATGAACCATTTTGCATTTATTGACTTATACAATGAACTAAAGACTAGATGTTTTGAGCGGTAAGACTGTTGCACAGAAATCTAAACATCTAGTCTTTAGTTCATTGTATAAGTCAATAAATGCAAAATGGTTCATCTAGTTGTCATAAAGTGTCAAGCACATTTTTCTTTTACACATTATGATTAGACCTTTTTGTAAATTTGGAATGAATTGTGCTTATGAATCATTTCTCGAATCATTCTTACTATTTGCAAAGAAGTATGTGCATTTCTCAAAACAATTTGTACAAACAGCACCACAAAACAGATAACCAGCAAAAGCCTGTAACTTACTCAAAATCTTTAGTTCATCTCTCAAAAGCAAGTATTAATGCCAATGAACATATCAGTGCCATCAGAATGAAAAGACCATGTGTCATTGTTCACAAACAAAATGCTTAGTCATGTTGTCAATATAACAGTGCACTTTGTTAGTATTACCTGATGTAAACTATGGTATGCCATATGCCATAGCATATAAACTTATGAATGTCCATTTCTAAAGTACAAATTGACATTACTGTATGTGGGATATTGATTGAAAGAGACTGGATAGAATTCACAATTACTCTTTTACTAGTGGTCTGACCAAAACATAAAAATAAAACAGTAAATAAACCTTTACAATGACGTTCTGATAAAGAAAAGGAAAAAGACATAATGGGCACAAAGATGAAAATAAAAAATAAGTCACTCTTGTAACTCTTGTTGTCCTCTGTCTACACAATCTACTGTAAGCTTTCCAACTGAAGATTCATGAGATGAACCTTTGAGCTATTTCAGAGAAATGGTTCATCATTGGTTGATCAGCAGTCTCTTTATTAGTCATGGTTCACTTGCACAATTCATGCCAAATTGACAAAAAAGTCTAATAATAATGTGTAAAAATAAAAATAAAAAGTGTGCTTGGCAGTTTATGACAACTAGATGAGCCATTTTGCATTGAGTGACATGACATTAGCAACTGATAATGTAGGAAACCGCAGATAAATGTGCATAATCAATTGCATGAATGTACAAAAGCAATCGCAACTTGTTCAAAAGAATGAGAAACTGGTTTTGTGATGTGTATAAATGACTAGATGATGTGGAGGTTGTACAAGTAGTTTTGAGAATTTCATTTCTGATTTGAGAAATGCACCAAAGTGACTGAGAAAAATGTATTTATTTGGTCAGACCACTAGTTAAGGGTAACTGGGAATTCTATCCAGTCTCTTTCAATCAATATCCCACATAATTTTGAAATGGATATATGGCATACATAAGCATATAGCATACTGTTCAATACAGTAGTTTACATCAGAACATCGCTCCAGAGTAAACTGTTATACTGACAACATGACTAAGCAATTTGACTGTTTTATCTGTAAACTATAACACAAGGACTTGTCTTTCTGATGGCACTGACATGTTCATTGACACAGATATTTATTTTTGAGAGATGAACTAAGGATTTTGAGTAAGAGACTGGCCTTAGCAGGTCTTGTTATTTGTATGAGCTGTTTTGAGAAATGCACTTACTGTTTTGCAAATCTCAAGGATGATTCAAGAAATGTACCAAAGCAACTGAGAAAAACTGTAATAAATCAACAGCATTACCATGATAAATGCCTACATGAATGAATAAATGGATGGATGGATGAATAAATGGTACATGCATAAACACATAAATGTAAAAAAGAATCAAATAAATAGTATTACCAGGGTATATGCCTAAATAAATGCATAGTATTACTGCGGTAAGAAGAAGAACAAAAATTTATCTCTATATATATATATCTGTGTGTGTGTGTGTGTGTGTGTGTGTGTGTGCGTGTGTGTGTGTGTGTGTGTGTGCACTTTTTTGTTGTTTTAAAGTACATAGTTTTACCATGGTATATGTTCACATACAGGGTACTTTTATAGACAGACAGACAGACAGACAGACAGATAGATAGACAGATAGACAGACAGATAGACAGATAGACAGATAGATAGATAGATAGATAGATAGATAGATAGATAGATAGATAGACAGACAGACAGACAGACAGACAGACAGACAGACAGACAGATAGATAGATAGATAGATAGATAGACAGATAGATAGATAGATATGCAAAGCATTACGGAAATTAGTGGAACATTTTTATTTAGCTTTATTGGATAAGCAACCAAGTGTGACTGTGAGCTTGTAGAGCTGGAGCTAAAAATAGCAGCAGAGAAGGAGTGTGAGCGGTCTAGTGCTTCCACAGTAACACGCTGATGAAAGCCACTGCTGTTGATCCAAGATGCTGCTGCTGCTTGCTACAAACTTTACATTTTGTGCAATCAAGCGTTTTTATGCTTTATGGAACGAGAACGCTCGTGATGTGAATGTTAATTGCTACATTTTCCATACGCTCTAGAGATCTAGATCTCTGAACGACCGATCACAAATGCCAGGTTCTTGTGTTTATGGACAGCCCGATGGAGCCTTGAACAGTTTGGGAATGTGAAACGGATCATTTCTGTGCCAGTGATGTCACCAAAAGGAATCATGACTGTTCTCAAACAGGTTTGTCTGTTAAACAATCCTGTACCATGATAGTACCAGGACAGACACAATCAGGAGAGTGGGATTGTTCTGAAAAGTGTGGGAGGAGGTTGATCTAATGTTCTCTAATGTTCTAACTGATTTGTAGTG
The DNA here is from genome assembly GCF_003368295.1 of Carassius auratus. Classification (NCBI taxonomy): domain Eukaryota; kingdom Metazoa; phylum Chordata; class Actinopteri; order Cypriniformes; family Cyprinidae; genus Carassius; species Carassius auratus. The sequence goes on from NC_039286.1 coordinate 3,259,076, forward strand.
GACACAAGATATAGAAGATGAGATATTAACTTCAAAACTGCCCCCTAGAATTGTTTTTCAGGGGCATTTTTAATATCTTTATTATGGAATTTTTTTCTAATCCTATTAAAAACAAAAAAAGAAACACACAGCAGGTGAATTATTATATGTATGCCTAATATTTAAATTAAATAAATTAACTTAAATGGTCCATCTGAACAATTTTAACAGTTACTTTGAAGTTGTAAACAATGCACAAGGATCAGGCCGAAACTTATGAAGCAGGCCTACATTAAATGTTAAAAGTATAAAAAATCATAAAAATAAATATAAAAAGAGATATATAAATATAAAATATAATATTCATCAAGATGCTAACAAGCATAATTAAATAAATAGTGTAAAACACATCAAATGTAGAAAGTAAATAGAAATAATACAATTAAAATAAGAAATTATAAAATGATAAAAAGTACCTAAAAATAATGAACATAAAATATTTAAAAATATATATTTTTAAATATAAAATATTTATATTTATTTTAAAAAATATATTAAAATAAATATAAAAATAAAATATGAAATAGCAAATGCTGAAAAAGAAAAGAAAAGAAAATAACACAAATTAATGTAAAAAGTGCATGCATACCTCAATAAATCTATATAAACTATAATCAAATTATTGAATCAATATTAAATACAATGAATAATTAAAAGAAAATAAATACACCACTAAACATTATACAAATAAATAAATAAAAATCAATAGAGTAAAAGTATATTTTATTTATTTTTTGCATTTGGTGTTATTTTACTTTGCGGCTGCCATGGGCTGGAAATGTGGCCATCTGCATTTTTTCATCACATTGCTGCCAACAAACTAAAACACTTAAAAACAAAACAAAAAAAACAAGTAAATTATTTTGACAATTCAAAAGTATTTGCTTGTAGTTCAAACAGCTTTAGTTTGGGCAGTTCTTTACTTTAAACCAAACAGAAGCGTCTTTTCCACTGCCCCAAGGTTGACTCTTTCCAGCTCTCCAAACTCACTGTAGTGCATCATGGGTAAAGCGTGATAACCAGTGGAGGGACGCCTCTATACGGAACAGCACATGCTGCATGGATAAACTCAGACGCACTCAGCCTCTGTGGAAAGGTGGAAACATTCCGAGCAATTAATCACGGCAAGTGGAACCAGCTCCCCGCGCAATCTGCTCAATGCCGAGTTAGCGCCGCACACATGACCAAGACACACAGTGTCTCCACGGAAACCAAGGCTCCAGGCTACTCTGACATTTCCACATGCATATACACACTACTGCACATCCACGGCCAGCTCTACGCCATCAGAACTAAGACTTCTGTTAATTATTGAAAACATACTGTCACTCGTACTGTGCTCAGACCGCTTAGTAAATGGAAAGACAGACAGACAGACAGACAGATTTTAAAAAGCAATTCAGGCAGGATTATTCTCAAATAAAGCACTGTGCTAAATAAACCACAATCAAAAATAAATGTCAAAAAAAAAGAAACAACTGAATCAGGAAGAATTAGCTTTAAACGTGCATTATTTGTAATTTAACATACGCTGATGTTTCTTGACACTTCCAAATAGAATTCATAAGATGTTTCATGCTAAAGTTTTAAAAATCAGTAAGGTTAACACAAAAATGCAGTTTTCAACCTATTTTACTTTCATATTTAGGTTAGTCTAAAGGAAAATTGGATTCAGGAATCAGGAACTTTTCAAAAGGTATACTTTTGTACCTAATTTAGTCTAAAGGATGTATAAGTACCTTAAATGTACACGTGCACCCTTTAAAAAAGATATTGCCCCAGTGACAGCATTTGTTTTTTGAGAGAGTGTATAGATAGGGTACATGCTTTATATCATGAAGGGAGAAGTCTGATTGTTCATATAAAATAAAAATAATGCCAATCTCAGTTAAACCATATAAACCTATTCAAGCTGTAAAAACACAACTATAAAACTGTAATAATCTAGTAAGTCCTTTTATTTTTTACCATTCTTATTGTATATGCAATTTAAAAAAAACATTTTTATTTTATCCATATTTATTTCAATTACAAAACTAGAATTCGTCTCAAATACATAACAGGTGGTACGGATAGATAACTTCAAACTGAACTACTAATATACTTGATGCGTTGAGTGATACTGCAGCAGTGTAAACACACACATGCAGTACACTGCAGTATTGTTGCTGTTCTGCTGAAGTGTGGCTTCACACACACACACACACACACACACACAATATGTTCCTTCTCAACAATGTGATGAAACACACAGATGAGATAATGAGGATGTCCAGAGTCAGTCATTCTGATGTTTTTGCACAGTCATCCACTTGTTATGAAGTTTATATATATATATATATATATATATATATATATATATATATATATATATATATATATATATATATATATATATATATATATATATATATATACACGAGCACTGAAATACTGTGGTGACCTGAGCACATCAGTGGTGCATTAGTAATTAAATCTAATAAAAACCAGTAGCTATATTCAAATGATCAGCAATTACAAGCTCAAAACAACAAACAGTTTATTCAGTCCACAAAGACTGTGTGCTCACCTGCATATGCGTGTGTGTTTGTGATCATACTGTATACAAACACACACAGCAGAACACAGGTTGCGCATTAGTGTCCTTTTACACAATGGGACGCTTACTCATTATAGAGCTGCTGTTCACACACCACTAAAATGCTGTCAGCACAGTGAGTACCAACATTCAGGCTCTATAAGCACATTCTGTACAGTAGACCTGCCGTGTGGACATGCAATGCTGGGATGTTATGCACAATATTTATCTGTGCACATCAAGTATGATTTAAAATATTGAACTCAATTTTTAAAGATGGAAATCATATTAGTTTAATTTGATTAACTTTTGTCTACAATTTCACAATTAAGTGAACATGGGGAGAATCTTGAATCATTTCACTGCTCTGTTTTGACCAGATGTGCTTTTTGTCAATAAAATGTTATCAAATATAAAATGTAAAAAAAAATACTAAAATAAATTAATAAATATAAAAAGTAAGTGTTGTGAAATAAATTAAATGTTTAAAGGTAAATTAAACTAATTCAAAGAAAATAAATATAACACTAATAGAATTGAAACAAATAAAGAAATTTGCTGTGAGATATCTTTGTTCATTTTGTTGTCATTTGGTTCATATCTGACCTTGTTATAGTCATGTTTTTGGGTGCTGTACTAATTTTAACATGAACAATTGACTATTCATTGAGACATATTTCAAGTTTTTCTTCATTTTTTCTTTCTCTATGAAAATTTTTCAATCAAACCATTTCTTCTAAATATTTTTTTAATTGGTAATCAGGTGTTGTTGTTTTTCTCCTTTGTTCTCGGTCTTACTTTCCAGCAATGCCAATCCCTCAAACTAATAAATGCCTGAAAACATCATTCTCTAAGAAAAAGGAAGTGACATCATCATTGAATAGAATTCTTTGATGTTTTGTGCTCTTCACTGGTTTCTCACTCCATCCAGTGTGATGAAATGACAGAAACTGAATCTTATAATTGTAAAACATGGGTAACTCTTTACAATAAGTTCCATTAGTTATAGTTAGTTAATGTGTTTACACTTACATTTTTCAATGAACAGAAAAGAGTTTGAAAGGTGCTGCTTTATAGGAATAAAGCAGCAGTAAAATTAGTGTGTATTCAAAACGAGGCCTATAAAAGACCAGCACTGACTATAAAAGCAACATGTTCCACCTGTATATAGAATAAGAGAGAATATTTGGTGCTGCAGAACTGCAATTCTAGACTAGGTTTGCATTTCCTGAAGGAAATGTAATTGTTGCAAAGCAGCACAAAAATAGTGCTGAAGTTTTAGGTGTGTTTCTTTGCTTCTAAATGAAAAGCTGCTCTGATGTTGACATGACACTCAGCATGCTTCATCTCTGAAGCAGCTACAGATGCTTAAATGGTTTAAATGAAAAAAAGATCAACCAGTATTCAAATACATCTAGAATGAAATGGTGAATATTATAATAATGCAATTAAAAACTTTATCTACAAATCAAAATCTCAATGGAAGCTGATCACTGAGCAATGATTGCACAAGTAAAATTTAGAATTTGGAAAAATTTAGACATAGAAACCAGAATGTGTGAGAAATATCAATATAGCGAAGCCTTCAAATGCTGCAATAATAATGTGCACGATCTCTGTGAGGGCTGACGCAGCTGTAGCTGCATCTGGCACCTGTTGCATGAGGATTGATGTTACAGCATTTCTACTGCACCATTAATGACACTGAATGTTGATGCATTGAGAAATTAACTCAATCAGTGATACAATACAGGGAAAACGCAAAACCCTGGCCTTCATCTGACCTCAGTGCATGTGTTTGTGTGAAAGAGAGATTACCGAGCAATTCCAGCACGTTTCCTGTCCTCATATGAACTGATGCCTGATCATAAAGATCCATTATGAATGTTTTATGTTGTGTGGTGCTCATTTACAGTGACTCTTGTTTCGGTGAGCTGTTCTTTCAGCACCACGGCACAAGACAAAACTTCACTGTAGTCCACACTATTACATACAACAAAACGAAGACAAACATACAAAAAACACTATTACAAACAACAATAAAGTAATTAAATGATACGATTCATTATCTAATGTCATTAAAATAGCTTGAAATAACATTAAACTGTCATTATGATTTTGTCCATATGTTTTCATAATCAGATTTTTATGTGCATGAGCTTCTGATCTTTTAAGCACTGCATGAAGAGAAATGAGAATAGTGAAAGAGAAATGGGAAATGTAATTATTGTTGTTTAGCATATTGAGATATAAAATATTTGCCAATTTGACATGATCAACTATGTTAACAGCATGTGCAATAGTGTGAACCACAGTGAAGTTTCTCTTAGGCCGTGGTGCTGAAAGAACAGCACACCGAAACAAGAGTCACTGTGAATGAACACCACAAGATACAAAACATTCATAATGCATCTTTATGATCAGGCATAATGACAGTTCATATGAGGACATGACATGCTGGAGTGGCACAGTAATCTTTCTTTCACACAAACACACGCACTGAGGTCAGATGAAGGCCAGAGTCTTGTCTGTTCCAGTATTGCATCTCTGATTGAGTTCATTTTTATATTTATATATATGTATACACACATTGTGCGTCAACATCAATTTCGTCAAACAGCTCAGGTTGCGCATTACATAAGGTAAAGATTCCAACACTTAGGTTAGAAATGTATTTTAATGTAAAACATCGCCTTAGAACTCATAACCTACAGGGCTGGACAAGTTATGTAGTTTTTGTTATTTCTGAAATTCTGCAACAAATGACACACCTGTTGTGAGATAATAACCGTGATTTTCTGCACTAATAATGTCCCTTCATCTCACCAGATAAGACCCAGTCTAGACTTTTTATCCCGCTGAAATGATTAACTAGGTACCCCACGAGATGTCCATCACACCATACGAAGTACAAAAAGCTCTAATAAACAACACGTTTAAATCCAAACGAGAATCTTTTCGCCACCTTGCTTGAAAGACACGCGAAGAAGAAGCCGAAACTCACCTATGGTGGTTATGACAGTGATGGCAAAGTAGAAGGACCCTGCAAATTTCCACTGGACCCCTGCTCTGTGCGGCTCGGCCTCCATGATGATGGTCTCCAGCTTTTTATAGTCATCCTCACTGATGTTGTACTTGCCCTGAAGGCGCTTTTCCTCAGCCTCCAGCTGCTCCTTCTCCCGCATCTCGTAGTCCGACTCGAGCGCGTCAAACACCGCGGCCCCGACCAGCAGATAGGTGAACGTGCAGACGATCAGGGACAGCGTCCGCACGTTCTGCCTCTTCATGGCCAGCAGGAACCGGCGGCTGAGGGGTTCATGTCCCCTCTTATCCCCCGGGAAGGCGCAGCAGCAGTCTGTAAAGGGCGGATAGGGGCAGTGCTGCTGCGTCTTCGGACACCGGTTGCGGTTGTAACAGGTCCCTTGATCGTGGTCCTGGCTGGTGGAGAGACAAAGCAGACTGCTGGAGCGCCGGGACCACAAGCCCTGCAGCCGCGAAACTCTGCGAAAAACCTGCCCGAACCACAACAAAGTCCTTCCGGCGCGCAGTGCCATCAACTAGCGCGCTCCCCGCGTGATCTCCAGAGAGCTTCTGAACTGGAGAAGACGCAAGAAGCCAGTGGGATTCATGCTCGAGTGATAATTACGCACCTGTTAAATTCCCTTCTCCGCTGCGTTAAACAAACTCATCGCCGCGGCCATCAGATATCCAAACTGCCCTGAACATCTTCCAGAAAAAAGTTTCCCCGACCTGTTCATCTGAGTATCATCTTCAGCTGTTCTCACTCCGCCGGTGCGTGAGTAATGCCGGTGGTACCGGAGGAGGACCCGTGAACACGCAGCAGCATCATCTGATGAGCGGCGGAGACGCGCAGCGCACGAGTGATGCTCCAAACGTGATCCAATCCAGGAAAAACTCACTTATTCCCGTAGCTTTGCAGAAACGCTGAGCTTGATGATCCTACAAACAACAGGTCCGAGCGCGAACGTGCGCATCTGTTTCCCCGGTAACGCATGGGTGGATGGGCTCGACTCTCATTTGGCTCCGTTTCGGTAAAGCTGCACTGTCACGGTATGCCACTGCAAGCGTCCGCTGGCAGACTTCAGTGTGTGCCAGCCTGAGAAAAAAAAAAAACCCGCGCGCGCACGCATCACCAAAGCGCACACACAGATGGAAACACTCCACATTAAAGACACACATTGAGCGTGCGTGCGTTACGATCTCAGCTTGAAATAATTTATGCAGTTTGCACCTTCTCAACAGGTAACCTCGAAAAAGGTGTGAATTCAAGTAAATTATTATTATTATTATTATTATTATTATTATTATTATTATTTTAAAGGTAAATCCAGAGCAGCAGCTCGTTAACTCCGATCTCAAACCCAATTCCAAAAAAGTTGGGACACTGTACAAATTGTGAGTAAAAAAATGAATGGAATAATTTACAAATATCATAAACTTATATTTTATTCACAATAGAATATAGATAACATATCAAATGTGGAAAGTGAGACATTTTGAAATTTCATGCCAAATATTGGCTCATTTTGGATTTCATGAGAGCTACACATTCCAAAAAATTTGGGACAGGTAGCAATAAGAGGCTGGAAAAGTTAAATGTACATATATGGAACAGCTGGAGGAGCAATTTGCAACTTATTAGGTCAATTGGCAACATGACTGGGTATAAAAAGAGTCTCTCACAGTGGCAGTGTCTCTCAGAAGTCAAGATGGGCAGAGGATCACCAATTCCCGCAATGCTGCGGCGAAAAATAGTGGAGTAATATCAGAAAGGAGTTTCTCAGAGAAACATTGTAAAGAGTTTGAAGTTATCATCATCTACAGTTCATAATATCATCCAAAGATTCAGAGAATCTGGAACAGTCTCTGTGTGTAAGGGTCAAGGCCGGAAAACCATACTGGATGCCCGTGATCTCTTTTAGGGAAGACCTTGCATTTTCCAACATGACAATGCCAGACCACATACTGTGACAATTGTAACATCATGGCAGCGTAGAAGAAGGATCTGGATACTGAAATGGCCAGCCTGCAGTCTGGCTCAACTTTTTTGGAACCGGGTTTGTGTGTATATATATATATATGTGACTTTTAAAAGCCTATTAGGCATTAAAGCTTAATTTAAACAGTAACAACAATTCTGAAATAAAAATTCATTAAGCACACAAGGTTATAAAATAAAATAAAAAAAACATTGCAATTAATAAATTGTGAAAAATTGCATGTGAGAACTTCCCTCAACCAGACATTGTCTTGAGAATATGATTTAACATTTTACCCTCATAATATAGTCTATTCTTGTCTGAATGTATGCTGCTTTGGTCTCCTCAATACAAAGCAGGATCTGTCTCTGAATAAAATGATCAGATAAACTGATCTAGACAATTATCTGGAAATAAAAATTGATGGGTTAATCAAAAGTGTTTGAAATGGACTGTTGTGCAAGTGTAAAACTGCATAAGGACCTTGGGAAAAGAGTTTTTAGAGCGTCCATCTGTGAGGATCTGTGACTAAAATAACTGCAGTGAGTCGGACACTAAAGGAGTATTTTTAGGTAAATGTAGGTCCTGTCCCAATATTTGTGCTTTCTCCTGGTCCAATCTGAGTTTTATGATGAAATAAAGACAAATTAGATAATATATAAACTCACTAAATATCTTTAATAACAGAACATAGATGGAAAGAATCAAGAGTTTATAATGCACAAGTACACACTGCTGTAAATGTCTAGCTATGGTCTTGAAAGAAACAATAATTAAGCATTAGTGATCATTACTTACCCACATGTTGTTACAAGTCTTTCTGACTTATTTTTTTCTGTAGAACACAAAAGGAGATGTTCTGCAAAATGTTCAGGCTGTTATTTCCTATGCAACTGATGTGTGTGTGTGCACTTGGATGGGTTAAATGCACCAATTCTGAGTATGGGTAACCATACTTGGCAAATGTCACGAATTTCACTCAATGTACTAGCGGACGCAAATATTTGTAGCTTGGATGACTTCCGGTGTAATTTGCTTTCAGTTATTTTAGCTGTACAAAAACAGTTAGTTATGCTGCATGATGATGTCGTAATCATAAACATACTGGTTTGGAAGGCAAATAGTTTGAATAGTTGACATTTATTCTTAGTGAATTATCCCTTTGATTCATCTGTGTGAAACTATCATATTAGCCTACACAGCGCACAACATCCCCCATAGTGAACTGAAGTGCACAAACACCCACATTGTACTTTAAAAAAAACAAAAACAAACAAAAAACAATTGTAGCAAGCATGACACGTATACTGACATGAAACTCATCCTGAATCAGACAGATTAATTTTACTCTAGTTAGTTGACATAATCCGCACCAAGAGAAGCAAACACGAGCTGTTCATAAATATTCACAGTAAATGCATCAATATAAACAAACACAATCCTTCGGTAAAGGACGCGTTGGGCGCGAGCAGAGGCTGACGCAGGCGAACGCTCAGCATCTTCTACAGGCTATAAACACAGTGTAATGTTCTGTCTGATGTGCTGCCTCTAAGTTTAGTTTAGTTTTCTCACATTTCAAACCCCCACAATTTCCACCCACACAGACACACACGGAGGATTTTTCTAGATGTGTGACGGGAGAGCGATGACTGAGAAGAACGGACTTCGCTTTAGGTCAGAGAACACCTGTGGAATATGATTTCATACACACAAGCTCACAAGGAAGCTCTTAAAATGTATACAAAAATGGTTACAAGGGCGTAGGTTTAATTTTGGCATTGGTGGAAACATAACGGCAGAAACGGACATTTGAATGTTTGATCAAAATTATTGCTATAGGGAATCGCTATTGGCAGGGACATGTCGTCCATATTCTACGATGCCCGACTTAAATATGAAGAAGTGAAGTCAAGCAACGGATTAATGAGTTAATCCAAATTTCACAAAAAGCTTATGGGTGCAATAATAATAGCCAGTCACTGAAGTGAGTTTTTGTCACTCTTCTGAGGAAGATGTGATTCACTTGTTTGCCAGTGGAACCCACACAGATACATTTTGGTCAAATTTTTTTTATGTTATTCCAATCTCTTTTTGTAAGTGACTTTTCTTTCTGTTTTAAACATGTTCAGGGGCGTCGGACTGGGGGTAAAACCAGTACTGATTACCAGGACCCCAAAGGAAGAGAGAGCCCTTGAAAAGTCTGGAATATATGTTATTTACCTGGATATTTTCATGGGCGGGGCCATGGGGGCCCATCAGGACTGCCTATGCATAGGGCCCGGGATCTTGTGCAACGCCCCTGAAGATGTTTTCTTGGGATTGTTTGACTAATCAAGAGAGAACATAGAAAAATACAAGTTAATTCGTGTTTCAAATTTGTTTATATACAAAAAAAATAGGTTACTACACTTTCATATTTTTAATGTCTTAATGATTCGATGTGCTGTAGCTGTCAAATAAAACATTATATTATTTGGGTCCGAACCATTCATTTGCGTCATCAAGCCAGATTATCCCATTGCTTAGTAACAATGCTTAGTAACTAAATCATTTTGCAAAGGATTGGTTTAACTGATTCTGAGTTTCCAAAAGCTCGGTTTCCCTCATCACTATAAATGCTTTTAAAAACCATAACAAGTGATGCTGAAGTAAATAAAAAATGACAAATAAAATGACACTTTTGATCTGGTTTTTGTTCTCTTTGGTCTAGTGAATCGCTTGAACTGAACGATCGAAGTCACGAGTTTCAGTCAATCAGAGTGGTTCTAGCGTAAGTGACAAATTGAAGTGACGTGTGGCCAAGTATGGTGACCCATACTCGGAAATGTGATCTGCATTTAACCCATCCAAGTGCGCACACACAGAATTGAACACACACACACTGTGAACACACACCTGGAGCAGTGGACAGCCACATTGCTGCGGTGCCAGGGGAGCAGTTGGGGGTTTGGTGCCTTGCTCAAGGGTTTCAACCCTGGTTGTGGTTTTGGGGGTGGAAGAGAGCGCTGTACATTCACTACATCACCTACAATTCCTGCCGGACCTGAGGCTTGAACCCACAACCTTTGGGTTACAAGTCCAACTCTTTAACTATTAGGTTAAGACGCTTATCCCCCCCCCCCCAAGTACAGGTGCATAATGTCGAGGAAAAGTTAAGTTATTTTAGTAATTCAACTCAAATTGTGAAACTCATGTATTAATTACATTCAAAGCAAACTGACTGAAGTAGTTTAAGTCTTTGGTTCTTTTAATTGTGATTTAATGCCGACCTACATACGTCATTCCCCGGAACGGATTAAATTGATTATTACGTTTTAAATATGGATATTTTTCTTACAAAAACGCATTGATTCACTACAGGAGGCCTCTGTTCACCCCCCAGAGCCATGTGAGACACTTTTTTTTTCTTGGATGGGTGCTTTTTATTTCACTTCTTTTGGACTAAAGCACTGCAACACCAACTGAGTCCCATACTAAAACAAATTTTAATATAACTCAGATTGGATTCGTCTGAAAGAAGAAAGTCATACACCAATTTCCCACCATTCCCCAATGTGTGTACAGAACGTCAAAAGACCCTTTAAAAAAGGATTTTAAATAGGGGTTATACAGAAGTCAAGAGAATTTTAGAAACAACATATATTGCATCAGCCTATTATATTTATAAAAAAAACTGATATTTTCAATCATTTTGCATTGAATTGATCAAAAGTGACAGTAAAGGCTTTAATGATGTTACAGAAGATTTCTATTGCAAATAAATGCTGTTCTAATTGGAGTAATGACGCTGAACATTCATCTTTACCATCAGGAACTTTTAAAATGAAATAAGAAACAGTTCTTTTAAATTATTTAAATATTATTCACAATATTACTGTCATTTTAATGAAGCAGCCTTGGTGAGCATACAAGACCTCTTTCAAAACCTTACCGATCCTAAACTGTTTAAGTCAGTGCACCAAGTAAAATGATTTGTACTGTAGGTACTTTGTGAGTAATGATTAATATGCCAGTGAACCTTTTCATTTGAATGAACCAAATCACTTGAATACTGTCCAAAGCACATCATTTGCTGAAATAAATCAGACTTTCCAGCAGTCTAGTAAAGAAGTCTGTTTGGGAGAAACTTGTTTGATTTGACCAGTAAGGCTTTGTGTGAAATACAACATCAAAAGCAGCACTTTTCTTGTTGCAGGATAAGACTGAAAAATGTATTTAAGTTTCTCTTCAAGTTCAGATCAATTTCTGTCTTTTCTCTTGCTTTCAACTTTGCAGATTAATTTGGAAAACCCTCTTATGTGCAAGCACAACCTTTTCTCTCAGATTGTTCTTTGCCTCATCTCAGACTGATCCATCTTTGGCTTTATCTTTTGACCTTTTTGTGTCTTCACACCTGCACTGGCACATATAATGAAGGGTGTGTCTGAGAGAGATAGAGATAGAAAAGAGAGAGAGAGCTTAGGTAAATCTCTGAGCTCAGATGCTGGAAACATGGAAATGAACTGAACTCCTGGTTCCTTGGAGCTCATTTGCATGCAAGAAGGAATGGGTCAAATCCCTCAAGTAAAGAGAGGTTAAATTAAGCCAGAAAAATAAATCTAATAAATTGCCTTTTCTCTTTTGTTACCAGAGCTGAATGATGGATAAACTCTCTCCATCTTCCATGAACTGCAAGAACAATGTGTATTATTGTCTGTGGATCGAAGAGAAAAAAATGAAATGATTTGTCCCATGTACATTTAAAATATATACAGTAATAAATAAACAATCCATTGTGTGCATGTGGAGAAAAAACATCACATTTACAGTAATGCACATAGTGGAAGTCTAAGTTGCAAGATTCTGGAGAGTTTTGAATTAGTATTATTTTTGGACGCTCATATTATATTACTAAGAGATGGCACAAACTGTGTTTGCATTTGTTAATTATTTAATAAAAAATGTGACATTTGATGTGAAAAGGAACTTTGAGAGTGTAACATTGAGTTATGTGTTTAAGGTACAAACACTGTTTCGAACTTAAATGCTTTGGGAACAGTGAATTAATACTGTTAAAACTGAACTATATATAGACTGTAATGCAATAATATTAGAACCACTCCAGCTAAAAGACCCTCAATTCACTGTCAGAGTTCAGTAAGTGGGCAGCTCAATATCCCAACGCTAACACATCACAGATCAATACTACACTCTCTTTTCAGGTAATATTGTAAAGTTATTAATGAGCAGTGCCATTTCGAGGAGTTGTGCTTCATTTATCTGGATTTGTCTTCGTTTTCTCTCTACTTTGGCATTTTGAGACATTCTTTGACCATATTTACTTCCTCAACCAATTTGTCTAGCAATAATTGATACAAATCAAAACTTGTTTCACCCATATATAAAAACAAAAACACTTTACATCCACTTGCAAATTCTGAAATGTATCTGATCAGACAGCTAAACACATATCCGATGATTAATGAAAATGTACGATTCCTTTATATCAATTTTAGTACCACAGCAAAAACGAACATGCTAATTAACAGTTATGTTTTCAAAAGTAAATAAATGTTATTCATTATCAAATTAAATAATAATAAAAATAAAATAAAACAGGAATAGTTGTTCTAGCCTGTGATTTACTTCATCTCATATTAGCTTCTCATTATGTCTGGGGAGAGATAGAGACAGAGAGAGAGAGAGAGAGAGAGAGAGAGACAGGCTGCATACAGACAAAAATGAATACTAGAACAGAAAACAATACTACTGTCTTTTCCACGACACACACACACACACACACACACACACAAGCTTTGGGACTTCACAGGGCCGCTCTTCTGTATTCTCTTGACTGGATCTCATTTCAGTGTTCACACACAGACTCTACAGCAGAAGCACAGTGAGACTCACTGATTTGATTCATCTGGTAGACTTTAAAAGAAGTGTGACAGTCCATGCACTCATCACTAAATTATTCAAACGATCTCCAACCAAAACTGTCGAAAGTTCCTGTGGGAACTTCTGGGTCCTGCAAAAACACACAAACACATAAAGTGTCACATGAAGAGTAGAGACCCCTGAGATCACAGCAGAGTACAGCGACCTGTAGAGAAACAGTGAGAAGATCAACATGATGCAGAGTTCACAAAAATTCTTCTGTGAATGGCACACTAATAGAATTAACAGAGTGCATCACTGAAAAACAAAAATCTATTAGAATCTTAAAAATAACTAGTAGACTTCTAAACTGAATTTCTGAATTATTTTCCGCACCAAATTGATTGGTCTGTAACTGAAAAACCCTTAATGCTTTGTTATACAGATACAGTATGGAGCAAAGTAAAAATAAACTTTAGAATTTTCTATTCATCAAAGAATTCAGAAAAAATTACTGTAATAGGAGATTCCACAAAAACTAAGAAATGTATAAAAAATTAAGAAATGTTTCTTGAGCAGCAAATACATATATTAGAATTATTTCTGTGGGACCATGTGAAAAAACATTAAACAGAAAACAGATGTTTTAATTTTAATAATCACAACTTTACCATTTCACTCTATTTTGATTAAATAAATACAGTCTCGAGGAACATACAAGACTTCTTTCAAAAACATCAAAACCCCCAAATACATAAAAAGCAATAATTACAATAGTTATTATACTATTATATTAATACATTTGAGCAAGAGATTGTATTTGAGATTTGTATTGTCTTGGTATTTTTATCCTAATTAAAAATGTCTTTAAAAGACCCTTACAAATTGTATAAACAACTTAAAATTCCAGAAGAACAGTTTTCTAATCTCAGTTACTTAAACTGAATGCATTTTCATTTCATTTTATTAACATTTTTATTTATATTAAAATAAATACAAATGGATTTGTATTACTCTATGAAAAAATGACATTATTATTAAGTCATGGCAGCTTGCTTTTAAATGCAACTCGTCAAAATAAGTTGAGCCATTTCAACATTGTTATATGAAAGTCAACGATTTCTTTTAGCCAGTTTAAATGTAATTTAAGCTTTAAATGACTTCTGCAACCAACTTGATTATACATAAAAACTTTTTAGAATTACAAAAAAAAAAATCACTGCACAAACACACTGACACATTCATATCTGTTGCAAGTGAACCCCAAATAAATGTAAGTGTGAGTCATACTATTATAGTTTTCTTAATGCTTTGTGAGAACAAGATGATGCAAAGCGACTTCCATGCTGGGATGCACCAAGTATATATATATATATTTGGCTATATATATATATATATATATATATATATATATATATATATATATATATAGCCAAAAGGTGTTTGGCCTGTTTATTTAGCTATTTGCTATTTTTGGGTCACGAGCCACCTGTTGAGAGCCCTGATTTAGCACATCCAGCGAGAGTGAGACAGAGTGAGACGGACGTGACTGTGGCTCTGTCTGCTGACTGATAAGACTCCTGCTCATTCACAGGTGGTTGTCAAGGAGACGGAGAGGCACAGAGAGGCCACTCAGACAAACCAGAGGCGGTCAGACCCTCACCGCCAAAGACCAGGATCAGGATCCGACCCCACAGACACACACAAATCCCTCTCAGCTCTACCTGCTGAGCCTCTGCCTCCCCCGATACACTGCTGCGGGCACACAGTGGCTAAGAGAACAAGCTGACTGGGGAAAACAGACATTAGCACATGTACGCTCGACCATTCAGAGCGTCTTTTGGAGGGGCTGAATCAGCAAGAGTAACTTGAGTGGTCTCTGGTTCTCCTTCCATGAGCTGTGAGGGCACTCCAGCAACGGACGCTCACTTCTGAGTGTGTGAAAGTGCACTTAATCCACACAAGTGTGCACTTACAACAGCACAGATCAGCTTTAGGTTGCAGCAGAGCGTGAGAAAGCGCTCTGTGTTGTCATATAGTATCTATCGCCATTATAAAGTTTGAGCATCAGACGGCTTGTGCACAGACTGATCAACACTGTACACAAACACAGTCAACATTTAAAACGACAAGTTTGTGAAGTTCACGGAATCGATTCTTTGGAACTGTTTTGTTTGAGTAATGCAACAGCAAAAAAATAAATTAATTAAAAAAAAACAAGATGATGAATAACAAATGAATAAAGGTCTTGAAGCTAAACTAGTCATCATTTATTCATTTACCAGTTTAGCTTTTTTTTTTTTTCAAACATCACAATAATCCACATGTAATCCATAAGACTCAAGCCCATCAATTAACATCTTGTGAAGTGAAAAGCAGCAAATCTGTAAGACATTTTTAACAAACTTTAGCTTCTCGCCAAAATATATCCATTATCCATTATATTGCTTTTTCAACTTCAAGTGAAAAAGTAATCTTGTCTGAATCAGGAGAGAAACTGTTTAAGAAACTTCAGATCAAGCACTATTTAACACAAAAGCAGTCTAAAACAGCTCTAAACCATTGTGTGGGTGGAACAGGAGCTGGACTTTTTCACTGGAAGTACAGTTTAGTAATAGTTTGGCCCGAATCAATGGTTTAAAATTAAACACCTTAATGATGAATTTGTTTCTCACAAACATGCAGCTTTTCACTCTAGAATTGCTGGACTGGAGTGGTGTGGATTATTGTGATATTTTTATCAGCTGTTAGGACTCTCATTCTGACAGCACCCATTCACTGCTGAGGATCCACTGGTTTAAGTCTCAAAAGACGGCGGTATAGAAGCAAAACAGCCCAAAATCTCAAAATTGACCTGAAAAAAAAAAAACATTAACAATGGTTTTGTCTGTAATGTCTTGCTTTAACTACATGAAAAGCCTACAAACTGATTTTTATGGTTATATTTTTACTGTAATGTACAAAAATGCATACAAACACATGAACACAAACTGTTGTATTTTGAACTTTTGCCATCTGGCCAGCACTTCAGAGCCGCAAATACCAGGACAGTCAGGCACAAGAACAGTTTCTTCCCCCAGACAATCTACCTCATGAACAGTTAAATTATCCCCACTTATGCAATAAAAATTTGCAATAGCCTTATATTTATGTGTTACCCCTCCATCCTAGTACATCCCTGCATCTTACTCAATCCTATTCCATTATCATTTATAGCACAATTGTTTATACACTTATTTATTTGCACATACATACACATATATATATATATATATATATACATACATACATATATATATACATATATATAGGGCATAGACAGGAATGCAACTACCACATTCAAGGCCCAGAGAGGTAGAAAGGTCATCGTTAAAATAGGCCATGTGACATCACTGGTTCAAACGTAATTTTATGAAGCTACAAGATGTGCGCCAAGGAAGAAAAGATTAATGACAGAATTTAAATTTTTTGGTGAATTAAGTTTGATTTACTTGTTGCATGTTTAAAATTGCCAAAAGGGTCACTACAGCTGACATTAGCATTAAACACACTTCTTCTATGGTCACTTACAGGCTGGAATAGAACATGCAAATGACCTAAGACTGATTTCAAGGTCAAATTGATGATGTCATAGGTCAGTCGTGACACTCTTGGATGTGCTGTAGGTTCAGGAGGAACAGTAAAGCATTAGTGGAGGTTCATCTCTCTGAGAATATTAAGAAAAACAGTATTCTGCACTTTCACTGTGTGTGTGTGTGTGTGTGTGTGTGTGTTTGATGAAGCTCCTGGATTTTTCCATCCTGTGGCGACAGGGCAGATCAAAGTGAACGTCAGGAAACCTGTGCCCAGATAATCTCATTCATGATGGAACATGAAGTGAACACACACACAAACGGACATCAAGGACACACATGCACGGACACACGCGCGCGCACACACACGAGCTTGTGTGTGTTTAAGCACTTCAGCTCATTAACTCATGCTAATCAAGATAAATATGAAAAGTTTAAAGTGTCATTAAAATAATTCATATCTCTTTGATCACTGCTCATTGTCTCCAGCAGTTTTAAACAAGCAAAGGTAAAGGTCTAAAACCTTATTTTATTACTTTATAGTTATTAATAATTAAAATTAAATAGTTAAAAAAATACATTCCTCACGCAAAGATAACTATCAAATTATACAACATTCTACCATTTGGGAAGAAAAAAATTAGAAGAACATTATTGATTGTAGAAACTGAATTTAATTTCGATGGCTGTATAATTAAAAATTATATGCAAGTTTTATAGATATATTCTTCCATTTAAATCTGAAATTAAATACCGTGTCTGGAATCATCTTAATTAAAATTTTAATCACCCACCCCCCCCCCCCAAAGTCAAAATTGCTTTATATAAAATAATTTAATTATTGATAAATACTAAATAATATAATCAATTATAGTTCTAAATACTGTCATAATATAGTGGTATTTCTAAAAATCAAATAATGTTATTTCATTATTTTATATCTATTAAATAACTCTTATTTACTGTAATTTATACAATACAGGACACTAAGTTTCTGCTGCAAAAATGGCATCTCATTAATGATGGTTTAAATTACTTTCAGTCAACTTCAGTTTTTTATGACAACGCAATCAAAACCGAATTTATTTATTTTTAGAGTTAACTGACATTATTCCTCGTGTAACCTAAATATTCGTCATAAACGGCCATTGTAATATTATCTGAACACTCAGATGAATCATATTAAAAGCAAATGACCTCTTCTGTAAATGATTCTGAGATTTAGAGACACAATTTGGTCAGATGGACTTTGAGACAATCTCAGCTCTGGAATCCCTGAGTGGACGTTTAATGCTAATTGAATTACTGCAACTGCAATCACTTACCATTACAGCACATAATGTAGACCATTTCATCCGCCTCTTGCATTATCATCGCTGGACCGCACCACAATAAAAGCATTAATATCACATCAGCTCACCGCAGAAAAATGACCTCAGTTCCTAGAACAAAATGAGGTGAAAACCAGCACATTCATATCCTGTCGTGCTCACGTTGTTTTAGTTTTTTTTTGCATTTTAGAGCAGGTCTGAAACACATTTAAGAAATGAATTCTAAAGTGCTGAAAAACTCTTCAAACCACTATATTTTTATTATATTTTGAGTTTTTCATGAACATTTAATCAATATTTTATCTAATTTGTATAACTGCAAAGTCAAGTAAAGTCAACATACCAATTATTAGATCATATTCATAAACAAATACATTGAAGAGACTAGACCAGTTTCATAATTACACAAATGTGAATCAAAGTCGTGGTTCCCACACGCTGTCACAAACCCATTAATGCATTAACCCCCAAAAACCGATCCAAATTTGCTAAAAGCAGTATGCATTCCTACATGAAAATTGTGTGTAGACCATATTTTCATGCACTATTAATGCAAACCCCCTACAAACCTGCAGAGAACATATCCAGGTCATATTTCAGCCCAAAATCAAAAGACAGAGGTAAATCATGTCAATTATGTCAATCAATTATTTTGGAATTCAGAGTTTCTTATAACAATTAAGAGCATTTTCCCTCCAACTCTCATTACTGCAATGTTTTGTAATGTTTTGATCTATGATGATTGTTTTAGCATTTTAATACAATATAATAAATAATGTAAATACTGTAGTCAAATTATTGTTATATATATATATATAAAAATATATATATAATTATTGCAGCAATATAATTCTGAGAATCAACATTTACAATTATAAGAATTACAAAACAAACAAATTAAAAAATATTAACCAAACACATTACAGTAATGAGGTTTAAGATAAAAAGTTCTTATTTGTCATAAAAAAGAATTAAATAAGGGCTTCAACTAAATAAAATTTTCACTCCGGGGGGTATGGGGGGGATAAAATATGAGCTGGAGAAATTTTCATAAGTTAGTTTCATCAGGGCTAAATTGTAAGACCTCCTTCGATGTTTTCACTTTGTGGTTACCAAATGTAAATGTTCCTCATCCTTTTGTCTGTCTCTAAAGAGGAGAATGAGGGCTTCAGAATGGAGCGTAAAGTGGAAGATTTGGCATAAATTAAAACATCTTCAAACTCTAAAGGCTTCATACACTAGAAGTGCACTTGCTCTAGATTAGCTCAGTAGTCCTCTGAAAAACAACAGATCTCTTCCAGAGTCTGTGAGGTCAAAGGTCAGAGTTCAGAAGCTCAGGCGGCTGCTTGGATTGGCTCCTGGGCTCTGATGTGGACGCTGGGCAGACAGAACCAGGCGGGTGGCAGGTCACGAGCTGTGCTCTCATCTTGAAACTTGATGTTCAGATAGAAATCACCGGTGTATAAGAAGAGCAGGGCTCCCACACACACGGAGTTCTCTGTAGGGTTCACCTGCGGACGAGAACATCACACACCTCAAACACCTGCTGACTTCAGCACTTCCTCTTTAAAACAACCAAACCTAGACCGCTGCATGTGGACCAAAGGAAAGGGATTTCTGGTCTTAAAATGGCCTTAGATCTCACTTTGCTCCAGTTTAGTGATTCAATCTACATCATGTTTTTAGAATAACATCAGTAGTGTTATTTAAAAAATATATTTGACAATTTCACATAAGCTACCAGTTTCAGACACAAATAACTGAATTTAAGCTTCTCTTGGTCTTAAAAACATTTTAATCTAAAGGTTTATGATCTAAAGCTTGTAATTATTGTTTGTAGAAATAAATAATTAAATACAATTACTCATACAGTTTAATTTAATTCAGTTTAATTAAGCATTATTATTATTATTATTATTAATAGCAGTAATAAAAATTAAAATAAAATAAAATTTATATAAATAAATGCATTTATATATTTCTTTCATCATTTCACAAACTATACCAGTTAAAAGATTGGATAAAACACTGCAAAGTGAAAGTTTGGGTGCAAAAAATGAATTTATGCTTCACATTATCTTTAAAACATTAAAGGTTAATGATTTAATATTTATAATTATTTTGTTTGTACAAATAAACAAATGACTAACATATATATATATATATATATATATATATATATATATATGTGTGTGTGTGTGTGTGTGTGTGTGTTTGTGTGTGTGTTAATTTAATATCTTATTATTACTAATACTCGTAATAGTAGCAGTAGTAGTAGGAACAAATATTAAAATCTAAAATTCATTACAAATATTCAAAAAAATATTATGCAACACTACATGTATATTAATATTTTTCTGTCATTATTTGACATACACTATACCAGTTAAAAGACTGGACGTTTTCATCTAAAGGTTTATTATATTATGTTTTTAATTTTCTGAATAACTAAATAAAGAAAATTTGGTTTTCATTTGTTTACATAACTCCCATAATTTTTTATAGTTATGATGATTTTACTCCAATGTGGAAAATAACACTAATAGAGAAAAAGTAGATGTGTGTTAGTGTATAAGCCAAATGTCTTGCAAACCTCTCTCGAAAGAAACAAAATCATGTGAAAACACCTTAAGAGTCTCAGAACGGACACAAAATGATTGGGGGAAGCTAAATGTGGATTTCTGTTTTGTGTAAGTGGGTCTTGAACACCTCGAGGTGACTGTGACTGAGAGCTAGACGAGGACGTGACCCGGCTCAGACTGAGTCCTGCTGCTGTGTGTCATTGGCTCACCGTGCCTATGTAGAAGGTGTTGGAGCCGATGAAAGTGACGGCATCCTGCAGGTCATAGTTTTGGACTCCGTTCTGATAGTCTTGGAAGGGGACGACGGTCAGAGAGAACGGCCCGACGGCGCTCTTGCTGCGGTTGGTCAGTTTCACCTCTAATGGCACAGCGTCTCCGACCCTGCAGTCAGCGATCACGTCACAGTCACACGGCTCACCGTTAACCACAACATCTGCACAGAGAGAGAGAGAGAGAGAGAGAGAGAGGAGATGTTCAGCCGGAAGCATCTTTTCTCTTTTAGAATACCGCGTAAGACATGCTTTATATTTGCAATGCAAAAATCTCTAGCTCACCCAGAACATGCTGGATGAAACTAAACTGCAATGAGAAGTCATTCAGTCATATCATCACAAACACAAGCTCTTTCACTGAATCCTGTAACACATTTCTCAAAACTATATCCCAAAAATCTCACAAACCTCAAACTTCAATGGAAAACTATCTATTCAACATTACGTCACTTTGCCTTCAAACAGATCATAAAGCCATCAAATATGAATATGCACAGAGCAATCATTGCACATGGTCTCATTCGTTAAAAACAAAATGAATTCCACCACTATGCATGAATCAAAACAGCTTGAAATGTTTAACACAGTGCAAAACTCCCAAGATTTAAAGGAATGAGCATGCAGGCACTGAGAAACAAATACCGTCAAATATCAAACACTGTGATTCAGAATAATGAAGCACCACTTCAGGAAAATAATACTTCCAATATATGTGATGCAAAAGAACATGAATTGTAAAATGTAAAAATAAATGAATTATATATATTTAAAAAATTACATTAAATAAATAAATAAAAGGTGTAGAAAATTACCTACTGAAAGCAACAGTTAATTCAAAATCAAATATTTCAGCTCATTATAATTTCAAAATCATAATAAAAAAAATATATAAAAAATGACCATAAACTTATAAATGGTATTGCAATCTGGACACATTTTTGCAGAGCAATTGCTTTATTCCACATTCACTTTCACTGTATATATTGCTATTTCAGTTGATCATCAACCTTAGTTCTGCCTCTCAGTGAGTCAAACAGTGGTGACCCATGATGCACCGGGACTGATCTCAGAGCAGATCAGGAATAAACGCTCACTAAAAATAAAAAAGAAACCATATATATATAAAAATAATACAGCTTATGTGTTATAGTTAAGAAAGTAGCATGTCTCTCTCTCTCACGTGCTCTCAGCTGTCACTATCTATCATGATGAGGAGTTGTCAGTGTCTCTTCAAGTGCCGGAGGCAGGGCTGTCACACGAGCTTCGTCCCTGGAGAGCAGCATGCTGGGAGATGTGGTCCCTGCGGGCCTCTGTCAATGACATCCAGACAGACAGCCTGCCCCGCGGGACTACAGCAGCTCACTGCAGGACGGGTCCCGCACAGATAAATAATCTCTCATTGACAGGACAGCTGTAGATGTCAGGAACGGCAGCGCTGCTCTCCCAGGACTAGGTTTAAGCTCTGAGAAGCGGCAGGTACGGCCATCTGTTTGGGTAATGATGATTTAACAGTTGCTATCACGACCGTGAAGGCAAATGTCAAGCTTTTATTATAAGCCGAGCCCAAATGTTTAGCTTTGCATCATCAAATATTCACGGTCCCTCTTGGCTGACGTAAGACTTGGTGAAATAAAGTTTTTCACTCTGCAAAACCCAAATGTTATTTCAAGTCCCAAAATAGCATTTCACCAGAAACAGAAAGCAGTTTTGGAACAGAACAATGCCACCGGCACCGAATAAACACAAGCTGTTCAATCAAGATTCATTCCAACAGCTCCGGTTTGTCTTTAAATGCCAAAGATCAAACACTGATCAAAAACACTGCCACTTAGCTATCAGAATAATGTGATGTACGGAACAATATTCAGCTGAAAATAGAGCAAAGCTGGATTCATGAAAAAATGGTGTTTCATTGGCCATTTTTATTTTAAATATTTACACACACGCACGCACATGAACGCACATGCCCACACACACACACACACACACACACACACACACACACACACACTTCAGTAGCCCATGTATTAAATCAGAAAATCTCTACAGGTGAATCTCACCAGACTGGTCAAGGGGATGTCTGGGAACATTTCTCAATAATAAAATATTTTGCAAGAAAACGATGCTCATACAGGCCCATTTGTTGGACATGATTCATCTTCATGAAAACTAAACACATTTACCCTTATCCTTATTACTGTAATGCAATAAAATAAAATGGATGGATGGACAGAGAGACAGATAGATAGAATGACTTTAGACCTTTTGACAGCTGAAGTATGTAAAATGTTGAATTGTTCTGTCTGTTTCTCAACTCCAAACTACTACAACAATAAGTCAGATTTGATAACGTTAAAATTAAATAAAGTAAATATTTATGCATGGCAGCATTTGTTAATTTTTTTTATTTATTAAAAAAATCATTGGATTACACTGCAGTATTACAGTCATGAAACATATCAGGATGCATTACAGTAATGTTTATTTAGGTGACATTCATAATATTCATAAAAAAAAGTGGTTAGTTTAATATTCACAGTACTCTTGATTTTGTGCTGACATTTAAGCTGGAGTGGAACTGGCATCAGAAAGTACACCAGTAAGAGTTAGAGCACACAAATGCCCACGGATACAGCCGGATCTGCATGAAAACAACACACTACAACACACACCTGCACCAGATCTCATACACACGGCTCTGGTGCGACACCTTACCAAGTGTTCCATTTCGTTTTATAAAGAGCTGTTGCTAGGAGATGTGACAATGATAGGTAGATCATCTGCGGACGGGTGGAGATATTCCTTCATGAGGATGAACAGAACAAAGACAGAGAGAGAAAGGGCCAATCAGGCATGCAGAGAAATGCAAACTCTATATATAAAAAAACACATTTTTACATTTTCCGATGAAAACAGGAATAGTGTTTACTGGCGGTATACTTGCAAAATGTATAATATATATTAATAACACTGAAAATTACACTGAAAACTACCTATAAGTATTTATTATTGTTATTATTAAGAACAAGAGGAACAGGATAGGTCATTTTCATTTTAAAGACCAAAACAGCACAAACCCTTCAACAAGTACATTGGTCATGATGTGCACGCAAATGGTTTGGAACAGACTCTACAGAAGGGTTTCTACCCAAAGGTCTGGATAAACGTACTCCTAAGCTTTCTTAGATTCTAAAACATGAATGTCAGCGATCTATGAACAGCCCTCTTGTTAATGTTTAACCATGTGGTCATTTAGATGAATTATTAAGCTGAGTTATACTAAGGCGGAGCGCGGTCATGTAATAGCATCAATTTTACTTGGAAATCTATATAAAAGCACAGAATCAGCAGGCCGGTGACCTCAAGAAGAGTTTTTATCTTCTCATCCCATTTCCTCCACATTAGCGCTGACTCTCGCTCGGCAAAAGCCATCCGCAAACATGAAGGTGTCTGGGGCTTTCAGGCCATTACAATCACACTAGTGTTCCTGCTCAAGAGTTTTATTCCACAAGGCTAAAGGAAACATTCGTCTGGCCTTCTTCAAGATCAGGGCACGTTTTCAAGTGCACTACTCAACGCTGAAAGAAACTCTAGTGGGAGTCAGGTCTGAGGGACACAAAAGACCTCTTTCAATCTGCTTGTTCTGAATAGCAAAGCTAGAGAGCAGAGCAATGTCCTTCAAACACTGTTCTGCCTGGTTGGCGAGCTGCTATTAATCAACGGTGAAAGAACAAGAGGGATATCTCTCACTGTCATTGCTGAATCAAGCGCTTAAAAATGTGTGGTGAAGACAGAATGGTTACGTAAGATCAATTAGTTACAACGCTTCGAAGTGGCACTCTATTGAAATGCCTCAGTGTTCTTTTTCTTCCTCTTCACAAAATTCTCAGGTTAATTCAGCTCCAACCGCTTAACAGAGTTCTTTAGCCCTTAAATTGAAATCCCCACTGAATTACCATGATTACGAGTTTCAACTTGTAAAAATAGCTCATATCTGAGTCAGAGGATGTGAACAGGTCAGAATAAAATCTTTTAGATGCCACTTTGTAATTCAGGGCACTTCAACATTGAAAAATCTATAACCACCATTGATGATGTCACTGTAATATTTGCATACAGAATTGAGCTTTTTATTCAAAATCAAAACTTCAGTTTATGCAATGTTTGCTGAACTGTAGCTGATCTTTTCTATTATGCATTGACATGCATACTGATTTGTTATAGCTTTTTTCTTTCATGTACACACATGGACACTGAATTGAATGCCACTACATCATTAATGCAAATATACCTTTAATGTGAAGGACTAGATCACTGAATGAGTAAATGAAGTTGATGTTTCTTTCATACATGCACATGTGTACTGAATAATGATTGCATTTTTTGTCATGCACGTGTATGCATGCTGAAATTAATACATCCACTTGTGATGAAATGAAACATGTGAATAAATGTGTTTATGTGTGTGTGATGCAAAATAGCATGTGAGGCATACTGCAAGTTTGAAATGCAGTACTTATAACATGAATAAAAAAAATACTACAAATGATAACATTTAACATTTATTAAGAAAAATTATTACATGATATATATAGTATGTGTGAATTAGTGTGTTATTGTGTGTGTGTGTGTGTGTGTGAGTGTGTATATCAACATCAACAGACTTTTTTTAATTTGCATCAAAAACTAAAGATACGAAGAAAATGCATTGTTTAAAGGGACTAATTAAAATAAGAATTAAAATTGAGAACATTTAAATGTAAAATACATTTTTAAAATGAAATGTATAATACTATACACTCATTTAATATTAAAAATAAATATTTTATATGTATTAAGAAAAATAAATAAAAGATTTCAAAAGAAAAACAGTACATGACTTACTGTGCCAACTCACAAATCTCGATTCTTACATCTGATCAAGGAGATGAAGATGAAAGCCATTTGTTTTAGAATGACAAACAGCATTTCTATTATATTTCTGCACTGACACATTCACACTGGCTATGAAATAAAGAGACTGGCATCAAACTTGGCTGAGAACCTCCGGCTGGCGATACGTCTTTCTACAGAGAGAGTTTGATCAAATCAGAACTTCCCGTTTTGGACAACACTGAAATCATCTCAACTCAAAATCACTCCTGTTCATTTCCAGCTTTAATTATTCCTATCCTGGATCCATCCTGCCACATTCTTCCCTCGGCTCCGGCCTGATCTGGCTGGATATTCACGATCAACAAAGGTGACAAACAAAATTCATAGAGGCAGCACATACCTCCCTGCACCAAAAGATAAAGAAGCTCCAGGCTCCAACTTTTGCAAACAAATAAGTCAAAGGTTCACGAAGCAGAACAATACAAAGTATCAAACAAAAACATATTGCTTTTAACTAGAACAATGGACAATTCTCAAAGCATATATATATATATATATATATATATATATATATATATATATATATAGAGAGAGAGAGAGAGAGAGAGAGAGAGAGAGAGAGAGAGAGAGAGATGATTTATAAAAACAAATCTATTAGAATAAGTACAACAAAATAAATATAAATAAAAAATGTATTTACATTTTTATCATTATCATTAAAATATAAAATTAAACAAAAATAAATAGTATTATACATTCCTTGTCCTCTCACACCCAAAAATGGTCTGAATTCCTAGAAAGGCCCACGGAGACTCGAAGCTCACTGTGAATCGTTTAGAACGCTGAGCTAACCTGACAGATGCTGACCAATAATCAGCTACACCTGATCCACAAACACAGATTACGACGTCAGTTCTGCTGTGAAAATACGGCTGCTTTGACGAACACAACCTGCAGAGCTGATCAATGACGGAGGAAGACGGAGCTTGGCAAGGTTACGCAGGGAAACTGCTCTACTGAGCTGTCAGATGAGCAAAGCAGCACATAAAACGAGAAAAGGAAGTTGGATTGGATGTGAGCTGTTCTCCGCAGGAGGTCCATGTCTACTGGAGATTTCTTTTGGCTTTACAAATGATTAATCTAAACTAGATCCACTGCACTAAATGATATGTTCATCTTCCTCCTTTGAAGATGCTGTGGATCTTTGACACGCCACCGCAGATCTTTTCAGAGGCAATAAAGGACGGTGCTGGGTTGAAGCAGAATGTGACACATTCTATTTGGACAAATAAATAAATAAATAAATATACTGTGAACAATTTCAGGCCAAAGTCTGTAACCTCAAATGCCATATTGAATCTGTCAAATGCATAAAAATGTAAATGCCAATAAATATAATATAGGCTTTACCCAATTTCTAGTGTCTGCACTTAACCCAGACTTTCCCACACTGGAGGAATCCACCACTGATATTAAATCAGCACTAGCCAAAGATGAATTGACACTTACTGCTTGCCTGATGCCAAAATAGCCACTTTGCAGAAAGGCTTCTACTTGGTCCTACAGTTGTCATTTGACATGGTCATTTTAAATTTCAATGCGACAAAGCAAAATGGCACACTTAAAGTGTTGGTATGTTACAGATATGTGGCTTGTTTGTGATGTCCTTAAATGGACTAAACTGTCCCATTTTCTTCTTGGTTCATTCACTTTCAGAAGCTACAGTATTTCAAAACATACCAAAAATTTAGCTGAAAGCAAGAGAGATAAACAACTTCTCTGCAGACTTTTACTGGCCTTCTTTCTGTTCATCAACATTATTGCTTATATCAATTTGAGCTGGAATCCAGGCTGCATCTGAAAAATGACAGTCCTTAAAGGGATAGTTCACCAAAAAATGAAAATTACCCCATGATTTACTCACCCTCAAGCCATTCTAGGTCTATATGACTTTCTTCTTTCAGATTTATTCAATCGGCATTATATTAAAAAATGTCCTGGCTTTTCCAAGCTTTATAATGGCAGTGAATGGGGGTTGAGATTTTGAAGCCCAAAAATCCATCATAAAAAGTGCTCCACATGGCTCTGGGGTAAAGAATGGCCTTCTGAAGTGAAGCGATGAGTTTCAACAAACAGAACTAACAAATATTGCTACAAATGTGACTGCATCCTATAATAATTATTAATTATTAATAATATTAATAATGTTCATCGTCTGGCTGACTACGTCTTGTATTAATTTTTCTAAAAATCCTGTAATACGTGCACAAACTGACAGTCACCACTTATAAGCTACTACTAAATATTGTAGAAACATAATTTTCTGTAAAGTTGCTTTGTAACGATTTGTATTGTAAAAATCATTATACAAATAAACCTGAATTGAATTGTGTAAGAAAAATATCCATATTTTCTGTAGCGTAAGCTGTGGTGAGAAGTAACAACCATGGAAGCGCAGAGAGAGAGAGCAAAACAAAACATGGGCACAAATTAGAAGGACGAAATAAGGATTTGTAAATAAAAATGTTGGAAGATTTCATTATAAGTCAAAAGGAGAGCGCTTTGCCGTAAACAAAACATGGTTCCTGCGAGACTAGCATATTTTCATCAGAGCTAATGCTACATCCTACATCATACGCTGAACGCCACTCTCTCGTGAAAGCACATACGACAGTTAGCGGAATTACAATTACAGTTGATAAAGATTTAAATATGGATATTTTTCTTAAACAAACGCATTAATTAACTTCAGAACTTCAATTCAATCATTTTTGGGTGAACCATCTCTTTAAAAAGCATTTTTGGAGAAAAAGGCATGTTTTGTTTATAAATCACTGCACAAATCACTGAATCCAAGTAAAACTTTTGCCATATATGCCTACATGAACAATATTCAGGGATTATTCTTTAAAAGTGTTTGGAGATTCTTTAAAAGTGTTTGGAGATGAAACATTCTGAAGTGCAGTTTATACTCTTAGAGAACAGCACAATGTCTTCTTAACTCTAAGATCCAGGTAATTGTTTGCACAAATGTTTGTTATTAAATGTAGGAATCAGACTGTAATGAGTGTGCTGTCACTGCTGTAGCAGCGAGGAAAGCTGCAGTAGTACTGCATTTGTGTTCTGTCAGCGATACACCGACCTGTTGGAGGACGGAACCACAGAAGTGAGATTTAATTACAGACTCTTAGGGAATCAGAGTCGTAAATGCAGCAGTATTTCTATAACGTTCCATTCTGCGGTGAATCTAAATAAGATTGGATGCATAGAGATGGCATAGAAATAAGCTTGAAATCCAACACGGATGGGAAAACTATTTAGTATAATGGGTCTGCACAGTGAATGTCAGTGGGTCTGGCATCATTTAGTAGGGACATAAAAATGCATTGAATGCATAAAATGCATTCCTGTGCGTGAATCTGACAGTGAAAACTCAACGGATCAGTGATGGGTTTAAATGATCAATTACAAAAAAAATATATTACATATTCCGTTTTTATTCAATATACAATTTTTAACAATTTCAGCTGTAAAAAACAAATCCATTACACATTTCAAAATATCATTTCCAGTTTGGACAGATTGGACTGTCCCTCAAGTTAACAATTTGTGCTTTGAGCATATTTTAGATTTATTTAATATTATAATGAATTACTTGTTGTGTTCCTTATTTGTAATTTGGAAAATAGTTTCTGCTAAATACACGTAATTATTTAATCAAAACGTCTTGTCTCATTTAAGCCGAGTTCAGACTGCACAATTTTCAAAGCAGTCGGTTCACTGTTCTTTTCACACTGCATGACTATCTTGGCCAGCATTCAGTCACTGCTGTGTTCACACTGCACGATGGATCAGCGACAGAAGGTTTCACACTGCATGATTTTACAATAGGAAGAATCGCCGACAGCTCTGTCTGGCACGCAAACTATGTTTCACAACCAAACACACGCGAGATGTGACAAGGAAACAACGTGATATCACACGTGCAAGACCAGAGTTTTCACGTGAGACTGGGATAGCTCAGATGAAACGTCAAACAGACACGGGTGCTCCTGCTAAATTTATACTAATTTATCTTCCATTTCATGGGTCCAAATAGACAGAGAAGAAAGCCTTTTTCTGAAATGAAGCCATACTTCCTGATATTGTGGTCTATAACTCCTCCCCGAACTCCCCGCTGCTCTGTCTCTTGCTCTCTCATTGGCTGTCGGTCATCGCCGATGTAGTTTTCAGTAAGAACACTTTTCAGACAGCATGATTTTGAATTGCCGACAGCTCCAGATATTTAGCATGCCAAATATCTCAGGGGCATCGGCGACTTCTCGGCGATTCTTTCAGATTGCGTCTTTGCTCATTCACACTGCGTGATTGTCACTCGCGTGAACGAGCTCAGATTTGCCTGTGATTTCGGGCAATGTCGGCGATTTCTCAAAGCCTGTCGGCGAGCCAAAAACGGGGCTAAAATCGTGTAGTCTGAACGCGGCTTTAGAAAAGTGAGTATCATAAATTTTGACCAAACTTTAGACTGAATGATAATGCATGATATTTAGTAGGGCTTAATATCCAATTGTTGACTGAGCAACTATTCACACCCCTACTGAACACATATACAATATTTCAATACTGCAATGGTGTAGAATGCTGCATTTAAGGTGCACACACAACATTTATAGAGAATGACTGTAAAGATTATGAATATTACAACTAAAAAGCATCAAATAATCCCAAGAGCGACTACAGTTATATGGCATTTACCGATCTGGTGACTAGTTGCAATTAGTATCAACTGTTTGCATCATTGATTTGGTTATTTTCATGTTACTGGGAAGCTACTTTAAAACAATGTGCATTGTAAAAAAACACTATATAAATAAAGGTGAATTGAGTAGTATGATAGATCTGCTTGTAATGAACAGAAAGGCTGACTAAATCTACCACAAGGACAAATGTCTTTAACAGAACAAGACACAACATAGACCAAATGGGCCTTCAGATCCCCAGTCAATCAATGATCTGCCATTTGAACGGAGCTCAATTGGATCTAGGTGCCAAGAACTGGGTCTCCACCGGGAGCTCTAGCACACAAAGGCATGTGCTCACAATGCTGTTTGCAAGTGAAGAATTGATTAAGCATTTAATGTGGGAGGATGCAGGTATGACGGCAGCATCGACCACTAACATGACTTGGAAACCAGCTCATTTACGGCAACACCTTTGGCTGTAAATGTATGTACAACAACGCAGAGCCACAACTCCCGAAAAAATGCCAATATCCCATACCCACACTAAGAAAATATAAAGTGTACGTTAAATCTGTTTTAAAGGATGAAATAAACACATAGGAAACATGGGAAATTGGTTGACCAGCTTCTAAATCTAGATTGAACCCGTTTGAAAGTGAGAGTTTCACAGTAGTTTCACAGAACAAAACATCTCTTTAATGAGAGCAATAAAAAATATTTGTATCCACCAGGATCAGAGGGTAAAGCCTGACGTGACTTCTTAATCTGAGGTCTTGGGAAAGGACTTGGCCGAGGGTCTCTAAATGCTGTACAAACCAGCTATTAGCGGCAACTCATTCTTTATCAGGTACATAAGGAAACTAATTGGGAGTTTCAATTTCGCAGCATGTTTTACACAACCTAGGATCAGAACGGAGTCAAAAAACTACTGGCAAAACCTTTAAAACCACCCCACACGCACACAAACACAATCAGCATCAATGCAGACTGTCTTTCCGAGTGGCCTTCTCTGATTATCTGGTAGGGATTATAATTTGATTTGATTCCTGACTTGACTGCTGTGGAGTTTAAATTTAACTGGGTAATTACAGGTTAAGAAGAGTGGGTGGGGGGGGAACAGCTTCAATATGATTGTAATAACTTCACAAATCTGCAAAACTCATCTCTGCATATATAACACTAACACCAATCCCCATCTACACACTCAAGCTATCTAGCGAACTAGATGTATATAAAAACAGTTGCTTATTCCATTTAAAACAGCAACCAAACATTTAATGCAGCTGAGTTAATGTTTATGTATGTATATACAGAACAAGACACTCCACATAAAGCGTCTGTATAATATTAAATAAACCCTCATGCTAATAGCTCAAGAATACACCATAAGTTTATTAACAAGGAGAACCTTTCGCTAGCACTGTTGGAGACCCTGAAGTTAACGGACTGAAACCATTCCATTAAGAAAATACTAAACAGCGAACCTCTGAAATGGCATGTACTGCCTTCCAAACCCCCTCGAGGAGCTTCATATGGAAAGCTATGTGCTTCTAGAAAAGCTTAGAGCCGTGCATGCCATATTACACTTTTACATGCGGAACAAACCAAACGGCTTCATACAGTATGAATGACTGAACGACAATAAAGACCATTCATTCCTGTCATCAAATGCTCTATCCTGTATCCTTTGTATCATTTAATCTCACATAAGCCGGCCTGTAAATATTTGTTAGTTCAGTAAGGACAGACACTAATTGGCCTGAAGGGGTACGAGGGATGGCGACGAGCGTTTCTGTAACAACACAAGCTGAGTGAATGGAAAGATAAACACAGACACAAAACGGCCGCTCTTATCAGTCAGATAGCGTCTGTGAGGAAGACATTGGGGGAAAAAATATTGTATTGGACTCTTGTGGGAACAAACCATTAAGCCACGTGCTTCATTTTAAATTGGGAAAACAGTCAACTTAAAATTACCTTGGAAAAACTCCATCATGGGACACACTCTCCTCAAGCAATTTCCACAATCTTTGCATCGTCTTAGCTTAATTATGTAAATGAGACACTGTACAGGTATTTGCTATTCTAAACACTTAATATGCAAGGGAAAAAAAAGCTACAGGACCCATGAATAAACAACCCACACAAACACACACAGATGTAAACACAATCCATTTAAACAATCTAATCACTTTTGTCCTTGGCCACCATCACTGTGTGCAGGTGTTTTAATGAGGTACAGTAAACAGTTCACTGATTACATTAAGAGAAAGAGAGGATTGAGATGTACAGGAACGCAAATGCTTCTCAAATGTGTCAGAACATAATAACATCATGCAAAACTGCTACATTGTGCTCACTGGGTGATGAACAGTAGTTGGTGGGTTTGCTAATGTTTGTGAGGCTAATGGCTTTGAATCATCCTCAAGAGTTTTGTTTGAGACATTCAGGAAGCTGCGTGGAAACAAGATTTTTGATTAAAAAGCAAACTAGGGTTGGTAAGCTCTCTTCCAGTCTCAATGACTGAACGTTTAGTCTAAACTATTATGTATCTCCCAATTTAGCTCTACCTGAAACTACACATTACCTGAAAACCTGCGAATGAAAATGTAGAAATTACATATTACATGAAAACCTATAAACTAAATCCACACATTGCATAAAATCTAAAAATAAAACCTATAAATGACCAGTAATCTATATGAATTAAAATGGATACATTTAATGAAAAACATACTTATACCTACCTAATTAAAACCTAAAATTAAATGGAACATATACAGATGAAAACCTACAAGTTACTATTTTCTTAAAAAAGTTTTAGACAAATTAAAAATTACCTTAAATTACTCGATAAAACTAAAAATTTACATTTCCGAACAATCCGAAATATTAAAAACCCCAAAAATCATTGAAAAGCCAAATATTTGGAAACCCTAAAAAAAATTTACCTAGAAATTGTATGTAAATTTTCAGAAAATTAAAATCTACTAATTGTAAAAAAAAAAAAAAAAAAAAAAATAAAATAATAATAATAATCCTTCAAATTGCATTAAAATAAGCCCCCCCAAATACCTGAAAAACTTACACATTACAATCTACAAATTGTCTGAAAAATTTCAAAATTAAAACCTAGAAATTACACTAAGTCCAATCTATCTTGTAAAGGAATTTTTCAAATTAAGGTATTAAATGGCAGAACAACAGTTCAAAAAAATTTAAGTTTGTTAAACACATCTGGTTGCAGGTATTTGAACTCTATGGGTTCCTAGAGTTCAGAAGTTTGTTTCCGCCAGAGTACCACATAGTTGTCTTGATAAGGGTTTCTATACTGAATAATGTCTTTACACCCAGTACACCTTTAACGCAAAAACTCTATTGGGTCAGTGACTAATGTTCAAACTGTCTCAACTGAGAAAATACAGACTCCCACAGTCCCAAAACTGGAAAACTTCATAAAAAAGTTGTACTATTTTTATATCTGAAACAAGAATAAATGAGTAAATACCCTTCAGATACCAGATCAAATGACATGAGAGTCATTATATTTAAAAATGTCCAAGCCAAACAAACAAAATTACATTTCTGCTATATTTTATCAATGGCTGGTTTTTCGTGCCCACCTGCTTCAGGAGCTAAAAATGAGTCCTTTCCCAAAGAGATTTTTTTTTTTTTTTGTCTACTCTAAAAGTTTTCAGGCTTTCTGTGGATGATGAACATGGTGAAGCAGAAGTTGATATGAGTGAAGCTCAGACACCAGCACACACATTTCAGCCTGCAGGTCAGAGAGTCTTGCCCAGATCATTTACTTAAACTAAACAATAAAAATAGATCATTCAGAAATCACAACTTTGACTTTATAACATACGACCACCCATATTTGAATATTCACCAATTTGACTCTCCCTGATAATTGCTAGTGTGGATTTTGACTAACATAAAAAATAAAAATAAAAACACTAACTAAAATAATGCAACATAATAAAACAAAAAAGAAATTTGGAGAAAAACTCAAAATCCAGAGAAAAGGTTACAATAAATAAATAAAGTTTAGGAGAAAAAAATACAACTCCAGAGAAAATGCATAACTAAACAAACAAACAAAAAACAACAACAACAAAACATGCTTAAAATAAAATAAAAAATAAACATGCTAAAATAAAATAAATATGGAGGAAAAGCTCCTGAAAAAATATCTCATGACACTATGGTCCTAAACAGAGGTGCAAGAAAGCCCATTTTAATAAGTTCATATAAATAACCACACACTTTTACTACATGATAGGAACCATAACATCAGTTTACAACCAGTAGAGAATGACAAATCATAAAATTATTCTATTGCTCCGACAAGTTAAAAATATAAAGCCCCTAAATGGTTTCGCTGTCCTTGGACGTTAAAAGTCAAAACAACAACAGCATTATCCATCATCTGCTGCCACCACAGAGAGCTATGGCAAAACAGCCAAACATTCAGCTCATTCCCACCAGGACGCGTCCTTCACAAAACAGCTCAACTACCTGAAGCCTGCAGATCATAATCAATCAATTCTGCTTATGAACACAAAAAGAGAATATTTAAAGAACCTAAAAAGGACAAACACACCAAAAAGTATCATAAAATCAGTCCATATGACCTGCACTATATATTTACACATACAAAATATATTATGTGTCTTCAGAAGACCACAAGTAGTGTGCAAAACATTGATGATTCTATTAGCATTTTAGATTTCTGTTGTCTTCCTGGATCTTAACAGACATGGCCATTATAGAAAAAGTGCTGTCTAAACAACATTGGTGGTTAGATATACAGTGCAGACCAAAAGTTTGGACACACCTTCTCGTTCAAAGAGTTTTCTTTATTTTCATGACTATGTAAATTGTAGAGTCACACTGAAGGCATCGAGGGCTATTTGACCAAGAAGGAGAGTGATGGGGTGCTGCGCCAGATGACCTGGCCTCCACAGTCACCGGACCTGAACCCAATCCAGATGGTTTAGGGGTGAGCTGGACCGCAGACAGAAGGAAAAAGGAACAACAAGTGCTAAGCATCTCTCGGGGAACTCCTTCAAGACTGTTGGAAGATCATTTCAGGTGACTACCTCTTGAAGCTCATCAAGAGAATGCCAAGAGTGTGCAAAGCAGTAATCAAAGCAAAAGGTGGCTACTTTGAAGAACCTACAATATGACATATTTTCAGTTGTTTCACACTTTTTTGTTATGTATATGATTCCATATATAATTCCACATGTGTTAATTCATAGTTTTGATGCCTTCACTGTGAATCTACAATTTTCATAGTCATGAAAATAAAGAAAACTCTTTGAATGAGAAGGTGTGCCAAACTTTTGGTCTGTACTGTGTGTATATCTATATATATATATATATATATATTTTTTGTTGTGGGGGGGGGGGGGGGGGGTTGGGGGGGGTGAATACTTTATTAAAGAGCCAACCAGCTCTGGAAACATGACTGGTGTTGAAATTG
This sequence comes from Carassius auratus, assembly GCF_003368295.1. Taxonomy (NCBI): domain Eukaryota; kingdom Metazoa; phylum Chordata; class Actinopteri; order Cypriniformes; family Cyprinidae; genus Carassius; species Carassius auratus. The sequence goes on from NC_039286.1 coordinate 3,295,417, forward strand.
AGTTAAAGAGTGACACGGATCAAGAACTTTCACTCACAAATGAGAAAAATGTATAAAAGACAACATATCAGCCCATGAAGTAAAGTCAAACAAATATACGTATAGACACACACACCTGTGTTTATTTCCTTCATTATATGGTGTGAGTCATAAGCGAGATATAGGGTGCACTGATTGCAGCTCTGGATTTGGCTTTAATTGCTGGTCTTGTCTCAATAGTGCATGAATCCGCTCTATTTGAAATGATGTGGGCTTTACAGCCAGAAAGTGACTTATTGCCCTTTGCTGTCCTAGTCTTACATTTACACACATGTAGGAAAAAAATGGCTTGCATGACTGGAGCCAAATGTATGTAATACAAATTTCATGTTAGCTACTCCAATATGTTAATAAGATAGAATCTTATTGCATAAGTGTTACACGAACACATTTTTGGTCTGTAAATATACTGTATAGTGTAAATATAGAATGAAGTCCAATCCTGCTTTTCTTTTATTAATTAAAAATAGAATAAAATGAAAATGTATCAATTAATCAATAGGAAGGCATCAAATTAAAAGTTGAGTAGAATAAGTCAACGTTATTAAAAAAAAAAACAATTAAATGTAATGACATTAAAAATACAGAAAAGGAAAAAAATACAAATAAATAAAAGAAAAATCAAAAAAAGTTTAGGAGAATAAATCAATGGCCAGTTTATCTTTTTTCACCAAATATTCTGTTTGACTCAGAATTAAATGGGTTGTATTCTCCATACATATACAAAGCACACGTTCACACACACGCACACTCATTTTTTAACGTCTACCCATCAGAGTTGATAAGCTAGTGTGTCCAATCAAAGTCCAGTCATGACACAACACATCCGATCATGTTTCTAATCAACCTTCCAATCACAGCTTTACTGTCACAAGACAGCGGCTAATGGCCACGATTATCATCTGACCTCAGCCTGGAATGAACAACGCTGGAAGTCAATAGGAAACTGTAGGTGGATCTGAGCTGATCACTATAATCCACTGATTATGGAAGCTAATGAAATCATTTTTCATAAGAAGAGCTGCATATGGTTAGATTCGGACTTCACCACCACCAAATGGATCCAGTATTTCATTTAAAGAAAAGTGAAATGACACACGAGTGGCTTTAGGTTTACAGCTTTTAAATAATGTTGTCGAGATTGATTTATCATTTCAAAGCTGAAGCTCAGAGTACAAGTGAACACAAATGAGTACCCCAAGGCTCCATTTTTCATTAAAGTTAAAATAGTTTTATAAAATTAATTATTTAGACTCTAAAATTTGACTGGATGAGCCATGCTGTAGAATGACCACATATTAAATCAGTTTAAAGTTGTGTAGCCTAATGCTAATGAACTACATTCAATTCATTCAATTATTAAATCATGTAATATTTATTACACATTGGCATCTTTTGTTTTTATAAAAGCGAAAAGAAAAGCCAAAAAGGTCTGTGATAGTCAGGGGGAATAAATGCAAACCAGTTAGTTAGTTAGATCAGTAGATAGCATGTTGGGCTCATTTACAGGGACGTCACAGGACTGATGAACAGAGAGACTGGAGATGAGAGCATCTGTTAACGGCGGATGCCTAATAATAACTTAACTGCATTGAAGAAGAAAGCTCAGGCCATCCCCTGTAGGAAAGCACAAACAGATCATGTCAAACAGCTAATGCGAGGTGGCACTCATTTGGGCGCCTATCACAATGAATATCAGCGCTTTTAATGCTAGCAGGATTGTAACAGAAGCACACTAGCACAACAAATAATGTCTGGTCCCAAACAACACATGCTATCCAACCTAATATTTCTAACCAAGGGTTGTTGAGGTTTCCTAAACAGATATGATGTGACAGGCCTCTCTGAAAGCAAAATGTTAGAAGCAACAAATGTCATAGCTGATCAGGAAAAATGCTTATTTTATAGGTTTTGGACAAATGAGATTTCACTGTAATCGGAGCTACCAAAATTAAATAAATAAATAAACAATAACACATCTGACAGCAGAGTCAGAGTACTGAACTCAGTGAAGAACTTAAATAAAGTTTAAAATAATAATAAAAAATATTACCCAACCTTTTTAAAAGTAAAACTATTAAAATAATATTAAAAAAATGAAAATATAAATATATATAAAAAAGTTTTCTATTAAATTGTGTATGCTATGTTTTTTATGCATGCAAATTCTCAAAATAGAAACCAGAATCTGACAGCTTGCACTTTGAGTATGTACTGAACTTCAGTGAAGAACTTCAAAAAATAGTACAAAATAAATAAATCAAATAAATACAAAAATATATAAACATACATTTGTATTAATTAGTTACAATAAATATATACATGAAATCAAAATGTAACTTTTCTTACATTTTTGTGCAGTGTATTTTTATGTATATTCTTGAAATTATATAGCTTATAAATGACAAAATGCTAATTTAAGACTTACTGTTTATAGAATCTTAAATTTAATTTGTATAATATGCATAACAATAAACATTACTTCAAATATAAGGTTAAATCACCTATTTTAAACTAGAATTTTAAACTCAGTTTAGTATGACATTGCTTTCTTTTTTTTACTGGCCTAGTTGCACTGCATTTTGGGATTGCCTTGTCTGCAAAGAATACACTGAAATAAGATATTTTAGAGGACAGCATCATAATGCTGCTCACGTGCCTGTTATAACAACCTTTGCGCTGGGAGTGCACCTATAACACTTTAAAATGCAGGTAAATAGAGCTATTAACACTGAGAAAAGAGACTTGTTGGCCACATTTTTTAAATACACACCATAAATTTGCCTGCTGTCTAAAATAACAGTGAGTGCAGTTATTATCTGTGGAAGCGAACTGACGTAGAAGAGGAAGATGAAATTACAAGACTACGAGAAAGAAAACAGTGGACAAAAAGGGATGAAAGCAGAGTACATTGAGTCCTTTCATTATTCTGTCTCCAGACAGTTTAAGCTTTGCTTTTTGACCTTAATCAGTTTTGATTAAGTGAATTACATCACAACATTAAAGGTCTCTCTCTCTCTAATTGATCAGAGGCAGGAAGTTGCAGAGAAAGGGACAAAATACTGATGACAATGTCTGCTGTGATTAAGAACATAAAAATGACACATCAAAGCCAAGAGGTCGAGGAGCACGTTTGATGCTGCTTCACAGAGTCAGAGGTGAACGCTTGCGCTTTAAATACTTGGTTTAGATGAAAAGGACGAGGTAGAAACACAGAATACTGATGGGAGGAAACAATGCATCCAAGTAGAGGTCTGATTTGCTAAATCTTCAGTTAAATGGGTTACTACTACGGTTTAGTTGCACAGGATTTCTTTAATGTATCTTTCTAACAGCTACAAACATGTGTGATTCACAGCCTGATTCATGCATAACTAGTGATCTCATTCCTACAGTATGTTACTATTGGGTAAACTGGCAGTGGGCGGAGTCACACAAACCAAAACAAAAACAGACGTTCAGACACACGTTTCGGAGCTGAATAACTGGCTGTAACAGAGGAACAAATATGTGAACTTGGCATGTTTCAAATATCTGCAAACATATTATTTCATTTTTATGCTTTAGTACAGTCAAAAAATTACATACAGCAACTTTAACACACATTCCTGGTGTTGTAAATGATTTATTGGTGCATGTTATTGTGAATAAACACAATTTCGTGCGAGTCGGACAAACGGCATAGACGTGCAGAAAGCACACAGAAATGGATACACAAATGATCAACTGATTCAGAATCAGAAGAAACATTCATTTTGATCGCTCATTCATATTTGACGTTATAAGCTGCTGAAGTTTGATTGGCTGCTGGCAGCCATGTCTGTTTGATTATTAGAGTCATTTTTAATGAACGTCACTATTTGATCCCAAAAAGTGGCATTCACATTTATTGATTGTTCATATATATTTAGTACCTTAATGTATTAATATACATCCCTTATGAGTAGATATAATACAAAGCCATAGCTTTAATGGCACTGCCTCAGTGACAAGCTGAAGGTACAGTTTTGCCCATTTTCTGCACATATTTGTGTGCTCAATGACAAGGAGGGTAAACTCAAACTGAGGTTTTGAACAAACAACTGAAACAAGAGGACTTTGGTATGGTTTTTTCATGTAAACCACTTTGACAAACTAGCCAAATACCCAGACTCATCCAGATCACACTTAAAGCTCTAGTGTAGCATGTGTAAAAACTGTTGGAAGGTCGCAGACGGCTGATTTGAATACTCAGCAGTGGTTTAGGAAATAGATTTGACACAGCGCTGTGAGTTCAGTTCCCCAGTGGTGAGTCTATGAGTAGAGTCACTTAACCCTGAGTCCCGGAGCGGGACAGCCTCTGTCAAACCTCCAGAAATTCATTTACTGGCGAAATGACCTTGTATAACACCCGATTCAACCAAAAATAGAGTCATTTCCATTTCTTTTTCTACAGAAATGGACCAAAATGCCACAATAACTAACTATGCCCCATATTATTTACATTCAGATGACCCTACGGGCCAGAGCAGTCAATGGCTCATTTTTCTGAAAGTATGACAGACCCATTGTATTTCTACGGATACAATTTGTCCCGCATACCTTAAAAAAATACAAAAATAATAGAAATTATATTGCACTTTAAAGTTCCCAAAATAGAGCTTTATCTGTATTTAAACAGCCCTCATTTTCTTCCCAAACACTTCTCTCCTCTGACAAATCAGCAACTGCACAGTGGAGCGCTGCCTGCAGTCGGTGAGCACACAGGTCTGTGGCTTCATCATTACACACCCTGCTATCTGATTTATATCAGTTTATACATATATTTATTCCTCTATCTATCCATTTGCCCAACTTACTATCCAGCTATCTGCCTATCTATCTGGCAACCTATCTATTTATTTGTATAGCCATCCATCTATATATCTATTAGTCTATGTATCCATCTGCCTATTTATCTATTTAGTCATCCCTCCCTCCTTCCATATCACCATGTGAAGTGTTTGCGTATGGTGGCTTCACATCACTTCATCTCTGCTTTATCAATCTTTCATTCAGTTGTACAGCATTTTACCAAGCCTTTCATAAACACAGCACCAAACCAGCAAAATTGACCTTTTGATGAATCGATTGGACTGATGATAGTCTTAACAGCTGCCCAGTTATGGTACTAATTAACACAAATTATGCCTTTTGATGGAGATTAACAGATTTGCTCGGGATCGCGGACATCTGTGAGTAGGGAGATGTCAGAAGAGAGAAAATGCATAGTTAAAAATCAAAAGATCTAGACTGCAGTTTTCACATTTACAAGGGAAAGATCTGGCCCTATAAAGAAATGAGCATTTTCTTCACCTCGCATTGCCTCCCGAACCCCTCCCGTCATGAATAATTCAGGTCTCGTCCACGGCACGTGAGGGTGAGCGCTCCAGAAATAGCTCACGCTGCTAAAAAGAGAACAGAGGCTCCAAATTTAGTCCGCCTGAATTCATTATTCACTGCACACTGCAGGAATGAGCAGGGGACCGGGAATTATGGGATGCTTTAAGGTCAACGTCGCAGAATCGCACCGCTATTTAAGCGGTCCAGACAAGGGCTTCTCCAGGGACATTTATTTATTTCGAGAAAGAGAATGGGAAATGGAAAATGAAAGAAACAGGGCATTGCAATGGCAGACAGAGGTCAAAATAAAACCGTTGTAAACATCAGCACAGAATGGACAAACAGCCCTGTTTGCTCTAACCCAGATTAACACGCAAATCTTTTTACCAAAACAACACAAACAAAGAGATCTGTGTAATTTAACTAATGAATTAAATCACAATTAGATTGTGCCCCTAAAAAAGAAGCACTAAAAACAATGTCATTTGAAGGGAATGGAGACGGATTCATCCATAATATTCAAGCCAACATGAAATTGCATTCGCAAACCATTTTATTTCTGTAAGGTATTTCTGATTGAAACCTAATATATATATATATATATATCTATAAAAAAAGCAAGGTGAGACTTGATTTTCTCCAGAAGACATTGTTTTCTTTTTTGGATGCAAACACAAATCATTCACAATAATAATACTTTGTTTAGAAATGTTCTCGATTTTGTCGCAAATGATCAGTGCACATTATTCCACGGTCAGTTCTGATTTTATGTTGCTTTTAAATTCGTGAATATGCCGACGTCGTTCCAGTAGAGATTTAACACAACTAGTCAACCGTAACCCTCTTTTAGCACACCGTTAGTTGTAGCAAATGATTTGCAATTGCAACCAGAACATAAAGCTGGACCAGGAGGGGAAGAGAGAAAATGAATCATTGTCTTCACACACTGCCTCAACTGGAACACAAAACTATCTGTCTAAAAAAAAACTGGAACAAAGAGAGCTGAACTTCTTTGAACATATACTTAGAAAACCACTTACAAAACATACAAAACAACCTTAAACATGACACAATTAGGAAAATCCTTAAAATGATAGTTCTAACCTAGGATTTTCAGTTTCCAGGATTGCTAACGATTATATTTTTTTTGCACTATTAAAGCATTTAATTGGTAATAAATTAACTAAGTAAACTTAAGATGACAGCAAAGACAATTTAAATGTAAAAATACATTAAAAGAGCATGCACAATTAAATCGACAGACAGACAGACTTAAGCTACTCAACTACTCTTGATATTATGTGCATACAGCATTGCTCTAATAAAGACTTCAATTTCAGTCTGTTTTCAAATACGACTCTCATGTAATTTCAGAAGACATTAAGTATAGTACATAAGTGATATGGATGACTTATATGGTCCTTTTTAAAGCTTGATTGATTGTAATTCTATGGGAAAGCACGCAAACCAGTCTTTTCCTTTCACGTTTTATAAGAGAAATTAAGTCGAATGGATTATAAATGATGACAAGGGTAAACCACTCTTAAATAAAAAAGCTAATACTTATTCGCTCTATATGACAGTCTAGCTAAAACACCAAGGCTAGAAAAGTGAACTATCAAATCACTGACAATATGAGACTAAAAGCACTGCAAACAAATGACTCATGAAATCATCAAAACAAATAAACCTTCTGCCTCACATTCTCTCTCTGTGGCCAGGTTTGGTTTATTTATCTGTTTGACTAAGATTTAATTTAGGCTACAATGAATTGTGTGTCCTTTTAGTGAGTGAATCCAGCAGCTGAAGTGTTTTTTGCTAAAGGTGTGAGACTAGTGAATTGAGCGTGCTGTGTCCACCATGAATAAACACACACACACACACACACACACACACACACACACAGTTTGTCTCTCATTACAAACAACTGCGCTGCTTCAGTAAAGGGGTTTTAATTAGCCATAACAACAACAGCAGAGAGATTATGTGGCCGTACAGATGTCCGCTGTCTCACTGTGTCTCTAGACTGAAAGATCAGACTGGAAATAAACAGGTGGCATGAGGACAGCGAGTCTGTTTGTATCATGATCTGTTCTGAAAGTCTTAGACCTGTTTAACTGTGACCAAAAAAAACTTGTGTGCCCCAAGTATGCAAGACAATGTGACACTAATAACACGGATAGCCACCCCCAAAATTCAGCTTTTCCATCACAGCAATAAATTACATTTTAAAATACATTCAAATAGAAAACTGTAATAATATTTCACAATTACACTGAATTTTTCAAATAAATGCAGCCTTAATGAGCATAACAGACTTCTTTCACAAACACAAAATCATGGTGAAAAATCTTAATTGTTCCAAATTTTTGGCCACTAGTGTATTAATCTACAGAAAATACATTTGTTTAGCATTACCACTAATGGGACGTGGCTTTTCAGACCGAGCTTTTGTGTCGATAAATTCCCATCACGGCTGAAGAACTATGTTTTTAATTAGCAAAGCTTTGCAAAAGTGGCTTATAGTACTTTTGTGCATTGCATGACGTTGAGACCTTTGCCTTATCTGTGAAAAAAGGGAAATTTTTTAGCATGGTGGCACATTTGGAGGCGTCACTCCATAGGAAGGCTTCATAGCTGGAGTGTGAGTCTACAGCAAATGGAAAATATGTGTGATGATGGTAATTAGACTCCCTGTAAAGATCTCAGGACATTTGAGGTATTAATATTAATAATAATAGAATAAATAAAATAATAATAGATATTGTGGTTTTGATACACTGAACCATCACTGCTAAACATATTTCTACTTAGGCATGTATGTGCACAAAAGAGCATTTCACAACGATACAAGTGAAGTGACATTCAGCCAAGTATGGTGACCCATACTCAGAATTTGTGCTCTGCATTTAACCCATCTGAAGTGCACACACACAGAGCAGTGAACACACACACACACTGTGAACACACACCCGGAGCAGTGGGCAGCCATTTATGCTGCGGCGCCCGGGGAGCAGTTGGGGGTTCGATGCCTTGCTCAAGGGCACCTAAGTCATGGTATTGAAGGTGGAGAGAGAACTGTTCATGCACTACCCCCACCCACAATTCCATCCGGCCCGAGACTAGAACTCACAACCCTTCGATTGGGAGTCCAACCCTCTAACCATTAGGCCACGACTTCCCAGGCATTCTGCCTTCAAGTCAAGATTTCACCTAAAAATGAACAATCTGTCATCATTTACTCACCCTTATGTCTTTCCAAACTCTCATGACTTTCTGTCTTCTGTGGAACACAGAAAGGAAAAATCCTTCCTTTCCATTCAGTTTCAATGAATCAGGACAGGAGCTTTCAAGCTTCAAAAAGGCAGCCAAATCACCAATATAGTATCATAAAAATGGTCTATATGAGCTATATTCTTTCTTCTGAGCCATATGCTATGCTTTATGTGATAAACAGATCAAACTTATTGACTGAAACTCTTCCCTTGCAGTGAAATTTTTCTTCTTTTTTTTTTGCTCCCACTTCTCATTCACATTCTTTATAGTGAAAAGAGAACACAGGATTCTCTTCAAATATTCTTCAAAAAGTCAAGCAGATAAAGAAAAAAAAAAGACATGAAAGTGAGTAAATAATTTCATATCTGGGTGAACGATTCCTTACAAAAAAGTAAAAAAATCTTCAAGTAAAATTATTTGTATATACAAATAAATAAATAAGGTATATACGTATATACTGTATACACACTACCATTCAAAAGTTTGGGGTCTGTAAGAATTTTTATTTATTGATTGATTTATTAAAAGTTTATTTTTGCCTACCAAGGCTGCATTTATGATCAAATATACAAGGTATTATTTTGAAATATTATTACAACTATTATTATAGAACTGTTCACTATATAAATATATTTTAAAATGTAATTTATTCTTTTGATGCAAAGCGGAATTTTCAAGAAACATTTCTTATTATTATCAATGTTAAAAACAGTTGTACTGCTTAATATTTTGTGAAAATTGTGTATATATATATATATATATATATATATATATATATATATATATATATATAGAATACTCTGATGAATAGCTATTTCAAAAGAACAGCCTTCATTTGAAAAACAAATCTTTTTGTAGTATAATAAATGAATTCACTGTCACTTTTGATCAATTTAATGCATCCTTGCTGTATAAAAACTCTAAACTTTAGAACAGTAATATCAAAGGGAGATTTTACTACTTGACCATACATTTAAATTAAGTTTGAACTTTAAATTAAGTTTGAAGCCACTTTGTCTTATTCTGCAATGCCAATTAGAGTGTGACAGCAACAGGGACAATGCTGGAGGCAGTGGGTGGCTTTCCGTCCCATCCACTAATCCCTTGCCATCATCCTCCAGCACGCCCTTCCATCTCAGACCATGGTGCAGAGACTTCGCCCTGGATCAGATCCCGCATGGATGAACCTGCTGAAGCAGCGTCCGTGGAGGAGGCTCATGCACTGTGAGGTCACACCGGACCAGTGCTGAGGTGTGCGGATGTCACCCAGCAGTCAAAAACCTTTCTGACAGAGCTGCCCTTGGTGTCACTGGACATTACGATCACAGTTCGGCTTGATATAGCTGTCTTTGTTTGATTAGATGACACTCGTATTGCCCTGCTCAAAGTGACAGTGACTAAAAGAAGATATCAACAATAGAAACTTCCAAAAAACTAAACAAAACAGCTCATGAACAGAAAAAAGGGAAGGGAATAGTGACAATGTCAGAGTAGAAAGGAACATCAGCTTTCTGTGTATCAACAGATGCTCACGTGCTAGAAACGAAACAGAGCAAAAGAATTGGCTCCCCATCAATTCATGAGTGTGAATATGAACTGGCCACAACACACATGAAGCTGAACTGAGATGACAGGAAGAAGAATTTACTGAACAGCAGCTCTCAAAACAATGCCACAACAGAAGAACAAAATCAAAGCAGCTAATGTCCCAGGTGATCTGTTCAACAGCTCTGTTTATCCAGATGCTGCTTCATGTTATTTGGCTCTGTTTTAAAGACTTTGGGGGACATTAGAGCTGGATCTCTGCTGAATCACCAGCACCAAGACAGCAGAAAACATTTACCGGAGTTGTTGATTTTTTACTGAAACCAACTTCCTTTGAGTTGTCTTTGATGCTTTATTAAAATAAAATAACAAGCAAACAGATATACAGCACAATCAGTGACGTCCAATTCAGAACAAGTGACTCGAATGAATCTTTTATAATGATTCATGAACTCAGAAATGACTGAACTGAATCTGTCTGATGAATCCTTTACTGAATTAACTCACTGAATCAAAGAGTTTTTTAAGAATTTAAAAACTTTTCTAATTTAATTATATTTTATAATATATAGTCTGAATAATAGAGTTGGAGATGTCATTTTTCATAAACATAATATATGGAGTATTTATAATCTATATTTTAATTACATATATAAATATACTATTCATATTATAATACTATTATTAATTTTACACGTTAAAGTATTATATAATTAAATATGTATATACAGAATTCAACTGAGATTTTAGTTTCCTACCTTTCAAACATAGATTATAAATTTTTTCTAGTAGCTGCACAAATACTCCAAATATTGTTTATAAAAAAAAAAAAAAATCAATGCCATTTTACTTCTATAGGTTTAAGTTAGATCTACAACTCTTCATCTGGTTTGTGACCTCTATTCAAATTCAATTACTGAAAAGAATTTGAAATGCATCCGTAAAAAAAAAAGAAAAACCCCACACTTTCTTTTGGAGGGTCAAATGCAACCACCAGACACACAGGACGAGGGTTTGGTTGATTTCGTGAGGCACCTGAATCCTGCTGCATTAGAGAGCTTCCAACTGTGGCCTCCTGCATTTCCAGTGAAACCTCTTATCACACCTTATTGAAATGACATCCTATTCAGTGTATAAAAATAGCAATCTAGGCAACAAATTCATTTGAGTTTAGCTATCAGGCGTCTATCCTGTTGACGAATAGCCTCATAGGTTGAGAGAATGACATGGAAACACACACGAATAAATAAACTGGCATGAGTCGCGATAAACAGCATTCAGCAGCGAGAAGAACATGAACAAAAAAATCTTTATCTTTGTCAGGGTCTGATTGCCTCACAGCAGGCTCCAACAAGAGGAACAGAGATGAGATTTGAACTGAATTGAACAAATGAACACATTAATGAAGCGAATGAAGCCGGAGACAGCTAATAAAACCCTGCAAAGTTCAATCTGTAATATTTCTACTGGAATAAGAGCAGTAACGGCTGCAGGCAGTGGACGTAATCATCATTATGGTGAACACACAATTAGACATCGGAGGAAAAGTTATGCTGCATTACAGCGCTGATTGACCCCGTGAAACTTTGGGAAATTTGAATACGATCTGATTGGGGTTCAGAGAGAGGCCTTTAAAGAAACGCTTCACCCATAAACATAATTAGATACTTTGGTTTAAACTGCTTTTAAAGACTGAAAACAAATGCTGGCTCATCTCTCCTCCTCTTCTGCAGACTATTCAAATCATCTCAGGAAATAACAACAGAACCAAAATACAGTCCAATCAATTGCTCTGAAATGAGAATGACTCCTCGGTCAGAAAACATCTGCTCTGTTCCAAAACCTAGTGAGTTGCCTTGATGTCTACTTCCTTCATAGACAGCTGGCTTCTGTGGACCCATCCCGACTGAAATGGCATCTTATCAATGACTGATTTACATAGGCAACAACCAGTGAAACATATGGGAGACTCAACACAACAGCTTGTGAAGCGAAAATCCATATACACTCGCACATCGAAATCCACCAACATATTGGTTTAAAACTGTTTTGGCTTGTAAATGATGCTTGGTCTGTGCATATTTCTCTCCTGATTCAGACAAGACAACTGTTTCACCTAAGAAATCAAAGAGAAATGCATGAGCTTTCAGTAAATGTTTATTTTTGGGTGAACTATTCCTTTAACTGATAACAGAGGAGACACTGAACATTGCTAAACAATCAAACTAAGGCCTGTTTCCAACATCTTGCAAGCCATAAACAATGCATATTCATTTCGATCCATTTTACAACATCACACTGCACGTGCGGAGCATTTCATGTTAGCCAGCACTGAAAGGCATGCATATACACATAAAAACAAATACTGCAAAGCAGTATGATTTGATTGTTGAAAGCACAATGTTCGGCCTGCAGCCTTTTGTTTTCTTTACAACTCACGCCTGAAGCAAAAGTCATATCCTCTGTATTTACCAAAAAGCGACACACACACACACACACACACACACTCGAGACCAAGCTGTTTGATGTCAGGATGTCGAGTGCTATCAGGCAGACAGATGTCAACTGCTTCACGTGCACTCCGCGCCTCAATGTTATCTCTCACTCAGACACACACCGGCCAATGGCTAAACGAACCAGTTACCATGGCAACAAGTGCTCCATCGATTTTTTTAAAGATTACACAATATCATTCCCACAGCGAGGCATGAGCACAAATACTAATATTCTGCATTAAACATGTGCATCTCATTGTTGAGTACTAGAGAAAAAGTCCCCAAATAAAAAAAAAGTCCTTAAATATTTGGAATTGAAATGACGTGTTTGCATTACATTTCATAAGTTCATCTGAATGTAAACCCAGCTAAGCTTGCATTGCCTCGTCGCCTTTATGAAAGAATCGGATTCAGTGAAACCAGACGTATGATCAAACAATAAGAAAATGGAAATGTCTGGAAGTCACAGCAAGAAAACACCAACACAAAAGACAAGATTTCACAATGAAGATGAAACCAGACGGAAAATTGTCATAGATGCCTCTCGTTTATTTTTAATTTAATTTATTTTATTTTTTAACTAGTTGTGAGCTACTACTACTAGCATACAGACTACTTCAAGAGACATGCATAAAATTCCATCTGTACTAGTGCACGCTAAATAACCCTTTGCATATAAGACAGTCTTTATTTGTGATGGGTCAAGATAACCAGTGAACTCTAGTATTAACCACAAAGTCGCAAAGTATTTATTTTAAGGAACATTTTTAAGAACGAAGAAGCATGGAAATAATTTAAAGCCTGACTGAAAAAATGGCTAACCAATTTTTTATTTTATATTTTGCTAATTGTTTTATGATTATTATGCACTGATTTTATGAAATTATTTTAATATTGTTAAAATAAAATATTTTTTTTAATAAAAAAATGTATTATATTCATACTTATATATATATATATTAATGTTTATATTATATTGTTAAATGTAACAGAATAAAATAATTTATATAATTCACTCAATACATAATATTTTATATCATATTATTTAATATAAATTACATAAAAATCTTCACGTGATCTAGTGAAGTAAAAAAGTGATGAAAATATACACTTTTCCTTAAACATTCTTATAAATATGAATCTTAAATCTAGATGTTGATTACAAAAAGGTCCATTGATTTGTTATACACTGATTAATCAACCATCTTCAAATGACATGGATGGGGTCTGAATGAGCACATCAATACATCAGTCTGGTCTCAATATGAGGCTTCAGACCTAAACAGATGCAATAATCACAACAAGCAAACAGAGGATCCAGCAGCCAGAGCTAACAGAGATAATGCTTTCTCACTAAGGGCAGATCAGTCCTCAATAAGAGCTCTTAGCTCTAACATTTAGCCAGTTAGCACAGCAGATGATGGACTCGGACAACCACAGGCTGAATCGCAATTCAAATACAACCACAGCACACTTAAAATGCACACTTTTAGTATATAGTAAGAATACACCAGTATGGGGACCTCTGGTTTAACAGTGAGAAAGAGCAGTCGACTTGTTATTGGAGAGCAGCGCATGTGTAATGACAGCTAAATAAGGTTCATCTTTCATTATAACCCCACGGTCGTAATTTATTCATCATGTTAGATTTAATTCGGTATGGTTTTATACTTGGGAGTGTTACGTTCATTATGCGCACACCTGTACACATCTCTGAAGCAGATTTCTGAGAGCTTCATTAGGCAAGATGAGGGGGAAAAAGCACAAACAACAACAAGACACATTTGCATTGAATTAGCATGGACTGAACAGAATGCTAATTATATCTGCATATGGATATTTGATGAATGACAGACTGAGGCAGACAGAAAAATGTGGATGGATGGATGGATGGACGGAAGGACAGACAGATTATTTGTCAATAATCAGCAAAGAAAATGTGAAAAAAGAGTGTGCTGAAATACTTCTGCTGCTCATATTTACAATATATGGCATCCATCTTAAAGTCAACATAAAAAACATTTCAAACAAATATTACATTTAATATAACAATAATACAGCAGTATTAAGACTGTAAATAGAGTTGACTTTAAACTGCCATAAAGACAGATGGTCAGGGAGAGCCAGAAAAGACACACCTGAGACCAGGATAGAGGCAGACTATGTCTGGCCTTACAGTTCTCTCACTCTTAAATCAGGCACTTCCTCTCGGTTCAATCACTAAACCTAAAAGCTTCCTGTTCAGTTCGCTTCAGCTGAACATTTAGTCCCTGATCACCAGTCAAGCTGCAGAACCCTGCTGAGACATCTATCAGTCTCTCTCTTCAATCACGCCACAATATCTTTGTCTTTCCGTTTTGAGGGTTTGCTCATGTGACCACACCGGTGTGTGCTTGTTGTCCCACATGCATTGCGTGCATTGAGCAGATGGCAATGTTCAATAAGACACACTACATTCTGCCATGCCACCAGCGACAGGCCAGTCATACGCAAGGGGATCGATGATTGGCCAATCATAGTCTGGACGTCTGTGGAGCTATCAGCGGACCTTTTACAGCTTGAACAAGAGCCATTTCACACCACATGACAGAGGGAACAGTCCTGAGGGAACAAATCATATGGAGCAGATTTCAGTGTTACTCAGTAAGGTGGGAGGAACTTTGACCCTGAAGGAGAAGCACAGCCAAAAGCTCTGAAAGCAGAGAGACACGGGCCTTCTGCTTGACACAGTTGCTCTGTTACTGAGCCTCCTCACGCTCTACTGCCTACACAAGCCCCTCACTAGCTCTTGTTGTCAACATTTCGACTGAAATGGTACCACAAAAGTGACTTAATTGAAATTTTAGAAAAGTAAGCACAATTAGTGCAAGAGATTTGTGGAGAAGAGACACTTCTTGGATATATGTATATTTATATATATATATATATATTTATATATATAGTTTGGGCACCCCTTGCTGAATCTGTGAAAATGTAAATAATTTTCAAAAAGTAAAAAAGATAATACTAAATGGATGTTATTTTTTATTTAGTACTGTCCTACGTAAGATAATGTACATAAAATATGTTTACATTTATTCCACAAGACAAAAAAATTGCTGAAATTATATTTAAAAAAAAACAAGTTTTTCATTCATAAGTTTGGGAACCCTTGGTTCTTAATACTGTGTGTGATTACATGGATGATCCACGACTGTCTTTCTGTTTTGTGATGGTTGGGCATGAGTCCCTTGTTTGTTCTGAACAGTTAAACAGAAAACTGTTCTATAGAAAAATCTTTAAGGTCCTGCAGATTCTTCAGTTTTCCAGCATCTTTGCATATTTGAAACCTCTACAGCAGTGACTGTATGATTTTGAGATACATCTTTTCACACTGAGAACAATTGAGGCACTCAAACACAACTATTAAAAAAGGTTAAAACATTCACTGATGCTCCAAAAAGAAACAAGATGTATTAAGAGTTGGGGGGTGAAAACTTTTGATCACAATGAAGATGTCCTAATGTTTCTTATTTTGTTGAAATATAATGTTTTCCCATTTAGTTCTGCCCTTCGTAAGCAACAGAAGATACTTGTATGTTTCCCGGTACACAAATTAAGTACAATTTACCTTGATCTTCAAATTCCAAAAGTTTTCACCCCCCAGCTCTTAATGCATCTTGTTTCCTTCTGGAGCATCAGTGAATGTTTGAATCTTTTTAAATAGTTTTTTTTTTTTTTTTTAAAGAACAGTTCTCAGTTTAACTGTTCATAACAAACAAGGGACTCATGCACAACCATCACAAAACAGAAAGAAATAATAAAATAGATGTAATGGATGTTGCTGTCTAGACTTTACTAGTTATGAATCAAGAGACATATGAGTATATGTCAAAATGCTTAATGTTTTTTACATTAAAAAGTATAATTCTTTTCATTTGAACAAATGCTGATTTACATACAAATGAAAGTTTACCATAGTAATCTGCTTAAAAAACCCACAATAACTAACTACCTAACCAATTGTATATATTAATAAATAATTATTAGGATTTAGACCCTTCAAGCTGCTAAGCTCTGCTCACTCCATCCGGTTATTTTAGACTGATGGTACTTACTCGACAGTATTCTACAAAACATTCTCGAAGAACACCTGGCACAAAATTAAACCGATTGCTGATACTGAGAACATGCATAAACCTTATGGATAATTCCAATTAAAATGCGTGGCTAGACATCAGCATTACTATTTCAAAGAAAGAAATGATTCTGATCATTTGCTGAGAAGCGCAGTACATTTGTTTTGGCATCAAATATTTAAGAAGCTAAATGCAGTGGCTGACATGCTCATGGAGAAAACAGCAATAAAACGCGGAGGAACATCACCTGAGGCACAGATCAATACGCACATAAGATTACGCTTCAGAAAATGGTCTGACATTCAATAGTCATCAGCGACACAAAGCACGATTTCTCACTCTGTTTTGTTTGTGATTGCGTGTTTGACAGGCACATACAGTATGTTGACGTGTATTTGCTGTTTGAATCATCTGCTAATGTCAGTCTAATGCTTATTATGGTTATTTATTTATCGCTACACAACTAGGGCTGGTTAAATTTGTTTCTGCGACTGTCTAGAATGAGACCATGCACTAAAAAAACACATCAAATGTGCATCTCAAACCTAAAACTTTAAGGTTAAAGGAATAATTCAACCAAAAATGAAAATGTGCTCTATGGCCTGAGGGTGACCTTTGGTTAAATTATTTATTTAATCAGATGACACAGTTGACCAATCAGAATCCAGTATTTCAGATAGCCGTTTAAAAAAACCTTTAAAAAATCCTCAAAGCTTTGATGTCCATAGTGATGTAGTGTGTGTGTTTCTTGTCCTCTGAGGTAAAAATGAATGTTTATTTGTTTGCATGTGCTCAGAATGAGTGTGTACTTGTCCCTCAAGTTCTCCTGTGGGAGTCAGTGACTAAGAGGTTAAACTTTGTGAGCAAGGAGGCCATTATTTAGTCAAGCAAAGATGTCCCTGGGTGTGAGGCTGTATGTGTGTGCAGATGTGTTGATTTGATCGATCAAACTGCACACAGTGATTATCTCACCTGCTGGATTCAATTAAAAACTTGCACACACACACAGAACAGCCGCTCCTAACTGTGCATAATGCAGCGACTGGAGATAGAAAAGATCAAATCCAAATTACAAATACATCTGGCATCTATTAAAGGAAGTGCATTTGTCTATCATTTATGGTCAATAAAACCAAGAGGCATTAACTCACGACATGACGGAAATGGTCAAAAAGCCCCATGTATCGAAAACTAATTAGATTCTGTGATCTTAGGGGTTTGCAGGAGGAAAGCACTTCCTGCGAAAACAGGAACAAGATCTCCTGAGGTGAAGCAGTAAGACATTGTTTGGTGATTCGGGGTCTTTGGAAGTCTCTCTGCTTGCAGACCACCTGATGCATATCAAACTCACTGCATTGCCTAATTGCACCAAATCAGCATGCAACAACTTTCAATGCAATGTAATTGCAATGCAACTGTTGCATTGCAATGCAAAGCATTTGTTGTACTTTTGAACATGCAAACAGAGTTAAAGGATATATATAAAACATAAAAAAGCAGCACTGCTTCTCTCCTAGGATATAGCAATCCCAAAATACATTTAACAAGATCTGTGAATTTTTTTTTTTAATTACATAAAAAAACTAAATATTAAGAATAAGATAAATATTTAATTTACTATGATTTAAATATTAAGATGGCTTGACAGAAAGATTGTGTGTGTGTGTGTGTGTGTGTGTGCGTGTGTGTAGGTGTATGTATATATAGTATATAAGAATTTCAATAAAATATTCTAAAATATACATTCAAATTATAAATAGGCCACTAGTATTTTCACCAACAACAAGAAATGGTTTTAAGTCAGCTATTTCTGTATTTAGCTTTAGTGTGGCAGTAGGAAATAACAGTTTACTTTTCCAAACATTTCTTTTACACTAAATAACTGACTTAAACCATTTTTTGTTAGTGAAAATACTAGTAGCCTAAGACCTTTGGTTTACATTTTAATTTTAGTTAACTTTAATAACCTTGCTTCCTATGTAGAATGTTACGTTATCATTGTTATATTCATTTTCATGGTCTCATTTTCAGTTAAGATTCTGCTTTCAGATGTGTTCACACTGACAGTGATCTGCAGTGCTTTGCCACACTGAGACCTTGATATCTTTGAGGGGCTCTTGATAGGTGGGGTTTATGTATCGTTGTTGGTGTTTATGAACCACAGCTCCTGAATGTCTAAAAGAACAGCTGATCTTACACACCTCTCACCATCCGCTGATATCATAACCGCTGATCGATCCAGTCATCCAACCCCTTAACAACGAGAGAAGGCAAGAGCAGAGCAGATAATAGACCCCCGGGTGCAGACAGCTGGATTTAATAACGCTATGTAATCAATGCAGGACGATATTTCAGTGCTCAGAACAACGCCCGTCATGTACAAACACATGATCTGTCAGCCTGGTACTGGTCAAACGCCACTCTATTCCAGCTGACTTGCATGCCTGCAGCAGAGTTTTTATTAATATTTCAATAACTGATTCATTAATAAACAAATTGAATCGAACTATAGCTGGTGGAAGCATTCAGCTCAACCTGTTCCTACATCAAATAAGATCTGGCTGAGTGTGTGTGTGTGTGTCTCTGCTGGAGAAGAGTGACTCCCGCTGAGTTAACAGGTATTATCTAATAAGGCCAATTAATCTCATTCAATCTCTGATTATCCACATATCATTTACTCACAGCAGCTGAGTCAAGCTCTGAAAAGTCTAGAGAACTGAAAACCAGATATGCAATGATCTTTTCAGTCTATACTGATAGCCAATACTTTTAAGGTTTGACTAGGGCTGTCAATTTAGCAAGTTAATTTAAATAATATTTACTACATTAATCATGCCCTTGTGTCTAACTTAATCTACAATTTTGAATTATTATTATTATTTATTTTATATATACAGGATATTATTTTTTATTATTAATTTATTTATTTAATACCATACCATTAGTTAATTTTTTTGGGATATATTTATGGCAAACTCAAATTAGAATGTCAATAAATATATAATACACAACAATTAAACAATCTTACAATGATTGAAATAAAATGTAGCATTTAAATAAGCTCTTTTTCATTCTCATATCTGACAGAAAATCTATTTTTAAATTATTATTAGCAGTAGTAGTAGTCTTATAAAATAATAATAAAAATAATAGTTGTTTTTGTTAATTATTGCTATTGTTTTAATAAATAAACATTTTTAAATCAATAATTTAAAAAAAAAATAAGCATTATCAAACAGTAATAATAAACAAAGAAATCAGTAAAAATCAATGTCAGTTATAAAAAAAGCAACACTGATCATATATAAGCTGTTCAAATCAAAATATGTTTTATCAACAGGAATAGCGATGCTAGCATTAGAAACTGAATTAATCATGGTTTTTCATGAGAGAGCGGGACGGAGAGTGATTTGAAGATGCTGTAATATGTGCCACCACAGAGAATGAAAGCATGGCTGTGTAAGGCAGTGGGAGGTTGGTAAGAGGTTTTCAAGAGGCTGGTATTCCAGCGTCAGATGCCCAGGCTGACAGATGACAGAGCGGCCTGGCTCTAGCGCACACACTGGGGAAAGTCATGTGTACGTGGCCCTCTCAGCCTGATCCACAACCGCAACTTTCACTCCGGCTCTACAACTTTCAGCTGGTGGCCTTAATGCCAGCCCTATCCCAGAATTCCCTCTTCTGCTGACTCGACAGCCATGCTGATGAAGCTTTCCTGATTCACGAAGTTTGTTTCCACCGACTTTAATTATGCCTGGAAAGTGTAGCTATAAAAACGCTATAAAAACATTTATCTGCAAGCGCTGGCTATTTTCAGCCCTTGTGCGAGTGGGTTGATTATTAGCTTGAAGATATGACCATGATGTCTCTGTGCCTGAGCACGTGCCCTGCCGAGATGCAGAAATCGTCTGGAGCCACCCGTCACTTTGATGGATGGGTGCCGTGGGCGGAGCCCAGACTGATTTATCTGCTTGTTTTCCCGCACTGTTACCCATGCAGTGTCCATCAGAACAACTCTGTAGTTGAATGACTATTTCTGGAGCCGTTCTGTCGCCTTGGAGTTTGATTTACAGATGAACCTCTGATACAGCAGCGGTAGAGGGCTGATTGTGTTAAGCACAAGGTGATGAGGTGTCCTAATCCTGGAAAGACGCTTACACATCTGTCTGAAGATGAAGAGAGGGAACTAGTGTTTAAAAGAGTCGTCATGTGTCACAGAAAGCTTGCGTAAAGTTACTTGAGTTATAATTCTTATAGCTTTTTTGTAGCAATTTAATGCACAGAAAACCAGCATCCATTCAAAGTCATCCCTGCAGTGGTTATGAATATGGGGTATATGATTCACACTTCTATATCGAGGCTAAACACGTCAGCAAAACTGCACGTTAGAAAAAAGAAACACTTGAAACAATGACTCAAAAATTATAGTTCACAGTAAACACTAACATCCTTTTTTTTCATGCTGATACACGGCCATTATGTAGTTCATTTATAATTCATAGGTTCTGTTTCAAAACCTACATAGGCAGCTGTCTTCTAAGACAGGAAAAAAGCATTATGCAAATTTATAGGGGATTCATTTAAACAATATACAGTACATAGACAAAAGCTTATACATCTTGCAAATAGCTCTTGCAAAGACCAAAGGAGATTTGAGATTTCGACACTTAAAATGAAATAAAACACATTACACACAAGTGCATAATCACATATTCATTTTAACTACATTAACAATTTTATATTGATAACATAATATTACATTTAATGTTGGTATTAAATGTTGTACATTAGTGTACCTTCCAAAACGTTTGGGTCAGAAAGTTTTTTTTAAAAGACATTAATAGTTTTATTCAGTAGAGACACATTAAATTAATCAAAAATGTATCATAAATTTCAAAAGAACTCTATTTCAAATAAATTGTAGTCCCTAATTCTGAAAATATACATCATAATTTGTGTTAATTATTATATTATATTATATAAAATTAAAATACTATTTAACAGAATTACTTTTTCACTGATGTTGCTGCAGTGCACTCTGGGATGCTTCCTTTGAACGGCCTTAAAGTACTGTCTAGGTAGGCAGCACACTAGACAGTCTAGTAACAAAGAGTTGAAATAATGGATGCTACAAAACTATTTTTTATTATATCAGAAATTATTGTCGACAGGATTATTCATAAAAACTTGTGATTTAAGTCATCTTGCAAAAGGAATAAATCAAATTGACATTTATTGTTCAGGTGATTCAGGTTATATGTTTTTTCAACATTCATAATCCATCCAGAACAGAATGAATTTACGACGCACGTTTCAGAAATAGACTGCACACGAGGGTGATGATGTCATAATACTGAATCAAAACAAAAGTGATGAAACCCACTCAGATTATTAATCAGATTCAACTTGCAAAACAAATGCAATCTCAGAATCAATCTCTGTCTGCTCTGCTTTCACAAGGTGATATAAGAGTGTCTTTCTATCACTCTCTAAAGCTCGTATTAAAATGCTTTGTTTTTTCTCTCGCATTCTAAATGAAACAGCCTCTCCATTGATTTCCTAGGAGGAAACAACAGTCTCCCCCGAGGATGCTTTTTCATCCTTAAAAGACAAATTACCTGACATTTCTAAACTTAACAACAGTTGTGTGTGTGGTTATAGGCCTCTGGTATCGTTCTTATTTGTTTAGGCCTTAATGTGCTTGTGTGTATGTCCTAATGTGTGTGTCCTCAACAGACCCTCAAATCACGGATGAGAACATTGTGACACCTTATTCTGATTACTGCATGTTCATTCAGTCATTTCATTAAACGAATTCCACAGTGCACAAGGTGCAAACAACCTTACGCCTGTTTCACACATAATCCGTCCGCAGTGCGTATGCGTTTCGTATTTAACGCACTCATGTTAACGGATTCCAGCGTTCACACGGTTGCGGTCCGTCAGTCCATTCCAGGAGCGTTGCATCTGCAGCAGTGCAGCGATCGTTTACATACCGAGTAGCGGACTGCAAAAGCGTCCTGTGTGAAAGCACAATGAGTTGAGTCCATGCTGCTTCTGCTCCACATACGAAATGCACATGGACTGCATACGCACTGCAGACGGATTATGTGTGAAACATGCATGCGTCTTGTCGAGGTTTCCATTGGGAAGCTTCTTAAAAAAAAAAATAATTCCTTGAAGCAAATCCGGCAGCTTCAGCTGCATCCATGTTAGCACGTCACGTTTGATGTGGTAATTTCACAGTAGGCATACACACAAGTTCGAAGACTCGTTCTCACCCCCTACAGATTCGGCTAGGCATACATCCGCGACAAAATATCAAGGTGAAAGTCATCATAGCTCGCGTAGTATAGAACCAGCACTCAACCCAACTTTGAGAATAGTTTAACGGCGATATTTTTTATATCGGCCCATAAGACTCACGTTAACGCAGCACGTTAACGTCGATAACGGCCCACCACTAATATATATAATAAACTGAAGACCGAAGTAATGGCTGATAAAAAAATACAGATTAGCATCACAGGAATAAATTAAAAGTGTATTAAATGGAAAAACATTATTTTAAATAGCAATAATATTTCACAATTTTACTTTTATTTCAGCAGTGTATTTATATATATATATTTCTCTGTCTATTTTAAAGTATACTATTAAATCACACACATTTGAAGGTTGTTAAACACGTGTTCATTTCTTGTCCTCATGTACTTGAGTTATTAACATAACTAAAAAACCAAACTAAAAGATACTAGGATTAAGTGGACATCAGAATTCTTTTGAGTCAAACACATAATAATGGGCATTAAGAGACGCGGAATAGAATAAGATTGACAACACACACACACACACACACACACACACACACACACACACACACACACAGGGTCAAGGAGTATCAGGGTCAAGGTAAATGTCAGGTGTGTTTATACACTTGGGTCAAACAAGTGAATATTTCACACATCATGCTTGACCAGGCCCTGGAGACCTTCTGATGTCAAAGGTGCCACCCAGTGAGTGAGAGATGATGCGTCTGATTGGTGCTGACAGCTGTCCATCACTCACAGGGTGTAGGGTTCATGCAGGAGAAGAGGAGGGAGGGAGGAAAGTCAAGTGCCCCATGGTGAGTCTGACTGTTGCTATGTGACAGCAAGAGCTCATTTCAGCTGTTCAGCAAGTGCTGAAACTTATTTTTAGAAAGACGACACACACACACACACGCATTACATACAGCTATTTCTATCATGGTCTCCATATTCAAAGTGGTAGAACCACAGACTACAACTGCCATCATCAGGTATTAGACATGTTTGTGCATGGACTAATACATCTTCTTTATTGAAAATGCATTTCTGTTATAATTTCGTAGGTATTAAACTTGAGTATTACACTATGTATAACTCATTCTGCACCTACAACCACATAGAAACAGCCTGGTAACACACACAAATCCAAAACAAAATGCTAAACCTAAAAAACCATCCCTCAACACTCTGGCAACTGCAAAGCAACACGTTCAAAATCTAAAACCCACCCTGAACACCGCTCCAAACAGTTTACACAGCAACACCCTGGCAATCACCCGACATACTATAGCAACTGCGAAAAACGAGTTAAAAACATGAAACCCACCCTGAACCCTTTAACACAAAGTCTCCCATGACCCCTTAGCAGCCTAAGTGATATCCTGGCAACTACCTAAAACACCTTCAAATTGTGCTTGTGACTTTTCGATGAGCAAGCACCCCAGACACTTACAGAAGTGTGTGTTTGTTTAGCTTGTGTGTCGTTAAGTGAGCGGGTGACTCTCTGCAGGGGGAGATCCACTCACAGTCTCCTTACAGAGTCAACACACACCGCTTAATCAATGCTTTCATTTACATACCACAGCCGAAACACTGCCATCCACTCACCAACACTGAGACCAGACATTTGTTCAGGGTTTATTCTGCAGTCTGGTTCACAGAAGAATGATGAACTTCTTGAAGACATTTCAAGATGTTTCTGAAATCTAGATAAACAGGAAGACAAATAGATAGAAGGATAGACAGAATGACAGATAGATAGATAGATAGATAGATAGATAGATAGATAGATAGATAGATAGATAGATAGATAGATAGATAGATAGATATAGACAGAATGACAGAACAACAGAATGACTGATGGATGGATGGATGGATGGATAGAACAACAGAAGGACAGATAGAATGACAGCTACAGAAATACAACAGAAATATATAACGTTAGAAAAACAGATAGACATTGATAGCTAGAACGATGAATGGATGGATGGATAGATATAATCCTAGAACAACAAAAATATTGAACAACAGAAGGACAGATAGACAGAACAATGGATGGATGGATGGATGATGTTTCTGGACTATTCAGACCATCCCAAATAATGACAAAAATCTTCATGTTGTCTACTATATGCTCTACTGTCAACACCCTGATTCTCACCAGTGGGGCAGATACATATTTTTTTATTATAGTTTTTTTGCTCCTGTGTTTAGAGGTCTGTGGTTTAGCCGCTCCCCCAGTGCCCTGCTGTCTGAGTAGATCTTTCCATTTGACGGAAGCCCTTCATTCCAGATGTGTCCAGATGATGGGTCTTCACTCCAGGTATGGAAATCAGATTACATCACCTCTTCCATCTTTCAGTCTCCTGTGTTTCCAAATCCTCTCCATCTTATTGGTGGATTCGTTTCACAAGATTTATATGATTAAACAGACCATATCTCTACTCAGCAAATTTGACTATCAGTCTTCCAAGTACTTCCTCATTAAATATTAACCTAAAGTTACTAAGTTAATACAGCGAAGCGTATTTCAAGTGGCAAAAAAAATTGCGATAAAAAACAAATTTGAGAATCTCCAGCTGGGTTCACATTCACCAGTCAGACATTTGGGAAGATTATTACGATGACAATAATTATTTTAAGCCCATTTAATACCAGCCCACTCCACTTTTGTTCTCTCTCTCAGACTCATCCATTCTGGTTTTGGTGGATATAAAGGGTCATTCTAGTTTTTAGAGTCAGACTCATCATTTGTCTCTGGTAATTTGCTTGGGCAGTTAGGGTATCTTCTTCAAAACATTATGGAGGAATAAGAGATAAGAGAAATAAGTAGGGCTGGGAATCGATTCCAAAAATAATTGACTCCTCGATTCCGAAGCGTTGGGAATCGAGAGTCGATTCCAAAGGTTGGAATCGATTCCATCAATGGGAATCGACTCCTCATTCAGAGTATTTTTCAGTTCAACAAAGCTTATCTATGGGAGTCTCTCTAACGGAAGGCTAAATCCGACAAAGGCTGCACACATTTAAATTCACGAAAATAAACAGAAAGAAAACCAGCCGGAATTTTAGGACCACAATTCACCTAAGCCATAATTACAACAGTTGTGAGATAAAATATTATTTTCAATTATATATATATATATATATATATATACGATTCAGAGGTTATTTTATGGTGGAACTGGCTTGTCTACAATTTTGAGCGCTGCATGAACGAATAGATCATGACGTCACTGAGGGTCTTGCTCTTATTACCATCTAATATATATATATATATATATTAGATGGTATATATATATATATATATATATATATTAGATGGTATATATATATATATATATATATATATATTAGATGGTATATATATATATATATATATATATATATATATATATATATATATATATATATATATATATATTAGATGGTATATATATATATATATATATAATATATATATATATATATATATATATATATATATATTAGATGGTATATATATATATATATATATATATATATATATATATATATATATATATATATATATATATATATATATATATATATATATTAAACATTTCTATCAGCCAATGATAATTATAAATAATACGTTACGAGCATAGATCAGTGGACGAGAGCGCGTCTGATTGACAGAGCTCTATCAGTCATTATAATGTTCTGGTTATTTTGTTTCAGTGTATGGTTTGTTAATATTATGCAAAGTATACAAAGTAAACTTCATCATTCAGCTGAACTGTGCACATTTATTTTAGACACTTCATGTCTTATTTAATTCATGCGATAAACGCATAAATCTAAAACGATAAATAAATAAAAAGAATTGGAAAAGAATCGAAAACAATAGTGAGGAATCGATTCTTGGAATCGATTCCATTCGATTCCAGGACCAGGAATTGGAATCGGAATCGATTCCAAAAATTGTGGAATCGAACAGCCCTAGAAATAAGAGTCGGAAAACTCTCTGTAGAAGCTTGTAAAGTCTGACAAGACAAAAATCTCACCACAGCTCAACCATTAAATGCCTGTGTTCTTCTTTTTTGGTCCAAACGACCTGAGCTCACACAGAAGCAGCCCAGAGGAGTTCTGTTTCTACAACAGCTATTTTTTAAACATCAAAACAGCATCAACAGAGAGTTGTTGTGCATCTGTTGTTTTGAACGTTTGAAGACATGCATTTCTAACAATATAAAAAGGTCTAAAGACTCCCTGCATCTCAATTTGAACTCAATTTAATATTACTTAGGGATATGCCAGTAAAAAAAAAAAAAAATCATGTTGCATTTAATTGCTAATGCTTTTAACATGGTATACAGTATTATCTCGATATTGAAATGCAGTTTTAAAAAAGTAGTCATATTACAGTATAACAGGTTTAATAATTTTTTTCTTATGACAAAAATAACTGAATATTTAAATTCAATAAAGCAAGACAGAAAAATAAAGTTGAACGTTTTACACAGATTAAAGTGCAAAAGAAACCAATGGGTATCACTTTAAAATAAGACCTCATTAGTTAACCTTAGGTAATGCATTAACATTCACAATGAGAAATAGCTACATTTGTTACAGAAGTTATTAATCATTGTTAAAAAAATACAAGTCTGAGTTCATGTTAGCTCATTAAATAACTATCGATTTTAACATGTTATTAAATATTGGAATGCCTAAGATTGATGAATGTTCAGAAGAATTTTTCATTGGCAGTTTATGTTAACTAATGAATTAACTAATGTTAACTAATGAATCCCTAATGTAAAATACCACCCTGTACTATTTTCTAGTAATTGCATTTGCAAAGATCAAATTCCAAACAATGACATATATTTTAAAGTATAACTAGAACAATGTATATTCACTATAAAAATATCCCATGACTTTTCTCTCTAGGATGGGTATCAGTTGACTAAAATACAACCACTGTGTGGTTCTTCCATTACGTTGGTTGCCTTCTGGTTTAGAAGGTTTAATCCCCACCTGCTGAGAGCAAATAAGACAGTGAGGCCTCCGCAGCGTAATGATCATGTACATACGTCTGCGCAGACAAACTAATGATCACACACACCAGTACAGCATGACAATTTTATAATTCTGTGCCGCAGTAACACAATAGAACCACAAGGATCAAATGTGCTTGTATTGTGCTGAGCCAGATTAGCTGTTCCCATCAAGCACACACATATTTAATGTGTTTCACTGGCATTTATTAACATTATAAAGCATACACTAAGTTGCTGGTAGCATCTAATTTATGTCAAACCCAGGGGATGCAGTCTTAATGCTGTATTGCAGTGAAATAGAAATACTATGGAGAGAGAGAGAGAGAGAGAGAGAGAGAGAGAGAGAAAGCATTCTCTTTTGCCATAAAGTGGTAGATTCAAATGTGAACATATCATTTATGCTTGATTACACACTCAGACCTTTTTTAAGAAAGAAAGAATGAAAGAAGGGCTGGGCGATATATCTAATGATATGATCATGCTCACCTAGTCAGTAAATCTGGTTCCGTGATTACCGCTAAATCGCCTTCTTTCAAATGGAGAGGCATTTAATAGACAGAGCCGCAGATCACTGACAAGTTCATTATCGCCTTTGATGAATACCCAATATGAACGACATATTGCATAGCTAATGAATGCGATATTGCATAGCTTGTGCGTAGCAACCAATGAAATGCAGGGTGGTGCATATAGCAACCAATGAAATGCTAGACAGGTCAGACAGCAGCCAATGAAATACAAGGTGGTGCACATAGCAACCAATGAATCGCAAGCCAGCCAATGAGTTACACATTAAAGTGGTTAGATGACACACTGTTCATGAATCTTTTTATAATTTTATAATTTTATTTTTTTCACCAACAACATCAAAATATTCTGTTTAAATTATAAGTGAAAGTTTATATCTCAGGCCCTCTATTTACACTGCAATTTTAAGTTAAAACAAAGATTATTGGAGTATATATATATTGTTTCTTTTTTCAAGAAAATATTATTTCAGTTTGCTTGAAATACAGAGCAGCCAATGAGCATTAGAATACAGTACAGAGGAGCCCATAAGCGTCTGCACATACTGCACAATATGTTGATTTCTTAAACAAACACACATCCAAACACTAACAGGGGCATAGATCAGTGGCTGAAACGGACAGTGCCGCATTGCCCCTCAGTGTAAATGAACAGAATCATCTAAATCTGGTCGGTTCCCATGGTAACGCAGAATGCCGCAGAGTACCTGTCTTTACCTACAGCAAATAGATTCAAGAACGGAAGTGAATAAAACACTAGATTACGGCTCTAACAGACTAATCGACACTCACACTGCGCTTATGAGATTCCTAAAGTATCCCACACTAAAGGCATCAAGCTTTTACAAAGCGTTAAACATCCCAAAGCATGCTGGGTAAAGTGTTTTGAGGGTTTTGCAAATAATAAATGCTCTTACTTCATACTGCCATCAAATACTCTTGATTTAACAAATAATTAGGGTAATCTATCGATCCACCCATCTAAACATAAGTTCCTGTTCCTCATTGCTTCCCACCTGTATCCTTTTTACTAAAGGCAAAATAAAAGATCAAAAAAATAAATGAATTAATACATTTAAAATATAATTAATGAATAAATATGTAATAAAATAATTATAATCAAATACAAAAATAAAGTATTTAATACAAAATAAAATCACTAATATATATATATATATATATATATATATATATATATATATATATATATATATATATATATATTATTATTTTTTTTTCATATGATGATGGAATGTTTTTCAGAGGGTAAGCATCTGTGAGGAACAATAGACTCAATATGGATTGTTATTATAATCATCATGATTTCCAAAATGCAGTAGCTAGACTGCTTGATCTGAGTTCAGAGGGGTTGAGAGTTAAATAAATGAAAGAGTTAGAGAAGCATAACCATATGAACCATAGTCAAGTTCTAGAAATAGCACACTTTAAAAGTTTGACAAAGTTTCTGTCTTTACTTTTTAATAATCCACCATCTAAAACGCAATGACCCGGTGAAGGTCTCCTTGAAATACACGTCAATTTAAGACCAGTGAAGTGTCAGCCTTCAGAGCAGATTCGTTTAGTTTGAACACCACTGTTGAGTTTTTAACAGCAGAAAAACTGCAGGAGCTCTCAGCAGATATCAATTTATACGAGAGTATCTGGACTGGAAGACAAGCAGGTGCAGAAAGAGCCATCAGACGTTCTGGAGCTCAGATGGGTTTTTTAAGAGTTTTCACATCTCTGATAAATGAGAGAGATACTTTTGATAGGTCCGTTAAATCATTAAAGAGCACTAACCACATTTAATAGCTAAATAAATGCTGCTGATGATGGGAAATAATTTTAATGGATCTTCTGCTGCTCTTGTGTGTTTGAACATCTCAAATTTTACTGTGTGTGTGTGTGCAGGGTTCAGAAATAACACTCGATAAAAACCCAGTGCAAGTCAAAACTTGCTTTAACCTTTATATATCTGTTGTCAAAAATACAAATAAAAAAATAAAAATAAAAAATGCTAAATAATTCCTTTAGAAATATATTTTAAATAATTAATTTATATATACAGTTGGACCTAAGATCTAATACTTCTGCAACTTCTTAATACTTTTTTTAAAATTCAAATTACATTATATACGTAGTGGAGGCACAAAACAACAACAACAACAACAAATTAAATGAAAAATTTTGAGTAAATAATTTGCAATAAAATAAATACAATTTTAATATATTTAGGGTTTAGACTTTTTTGGGGTAAAAATAAATAAAATAGAGAGAGAAAGAATTCTAGATGTTAAATAATAAATAAAACTGAAAACCATCAAAAAAATTATATATATATATATATATATATATATATATATATATAAATATATATATATATATATATATATATATATATATATATATATATAATATAATATAATATAATATAATATAATATAATATAATATAATACAATATGATATAAAGTCAGTATTTTGTCTGCTTTTGCTATAATGAATTAAACCTGATGATCAAACTCTCCAGTATAATTGTCTATCATTGTTCAAGTTCAAATTAGATTTTGAATCACAGATATTCAGTGTAGACTCAGACTGTATATAAAGCGCAAAATACTGCCCATTGAGACATTTTTTGTGGCTGATAAATTTTCTCAATTTATCCACTATTGGCAGATGAAACAAAGCATTAAATCACACCAATACCTGACCTGACCAGGCCTGCCATAATGACAGAAAAATAAGACACTAGTGCTCTGACAGCCACTTGTAAGCAAACGTAACGCCGATAAACGCAGACAGAGATGATCACTGTGTGATTTGGAGCATGTTTCATCTCAGACGAGTCCTCCAACATTTATGAACTCATACATTAGTGTTATGCAGGTCTGCAGGCTTGAATAAACACAATCATATGAAGTGTTGTGAATGGCTGCTGACCCCCAGACAACGAGGAGGAAGAGAAGAAGCACGACGTCAGATCCACAAGCAGAGGAAACATGAGAGGCTGCTTACAGATAAATATAGACACAGGTTTGAGCTTTGGTCTCTGAGTGCCATCGGGAGACAGACAGTAAAAGAGCGTGTTACATCACACATACTGCCACAGAGGAACCTACAGATGATCCAGGCCAAGACATGCCACTCAGACTCTCAGACAACTCCCATGATTCTTTGCAGAGAATCCACACCGTGCTCTCTCTCTCTCTCTCTCTCTCTCACACACACACACACACACATTTTCTACTTTCCATCCTAGCTAAGTTTTAACAATAAACAAGAAACACTGGCTCTGCATCTGCCCCTTTCTCATACCAAGAACCAGTATTGAATTTAAGGCAGCTGCAAAACAGATAGAACTAGAACTTTACAAATGACATTATAATAAACTAACCTGTCTACCTTAATAGCACACAACACAGCAAATTAGCACTTCTGTACTTGCTAAAAACATTTACTGTTTAACTTTTTTTTTCAGGGACAAAACACACACACACAAAAAAAACTAGGTTGTGTGATATATTTAAATATATAAATATACACTAAATAATTTGTTTTAATAAATATTTTCATATATACATATAATACAACTTTTTTTATTTTATACACAATTTTTTTTTTCTTAACTGTCTATTTTTTTTTTTTTTTTTTTTACCAATTTAGATAAGGTGCAAATGTGTTCACTCAGGGCTCGAATAATGACTACCCCAACGTCCCAGGACTATTGTGTTTTCCAATCGGGCTACCAAAATGCATTCCTGTCCTTATTTTGAATAGTGATAGAAAATTCCTTCCATGATTCACGTTGTTCACTCACTTGTAGGGGTAGTTTATCATTTGCACGTTTCTTAGTCTTGCCGATTGAAACTGTCAATCGTTTTAAATCATTCAAACATGTTGTAAGTAAATGTAAACAGTGAAGAAAGAAATCTCATGTGCATCATTAAATAGGATCGGTGCATTTGGTCTTAAAGGGGCAGCAGGTTATAAATACCTGCTGTTTCATAAGCGCCACCTGCTGTCAGAGACTGGCATTCTCATTCAGCCCGTCTGCTGTTTTTTTTTTTTCCTTTTTCTGATATGTTTTATGTAGTAGTTTCACAAAGCTGAAGTCAGACCATTCTGTATTTAGCATCTATGTTTGGATCGTAATTAAAATGCAGGGGTGGCCTCTGACTTTAAATGGAATGAGCACAGGCAAAGCCTTTGCTTATATGAAGAGATTTCTTTTGTTAGTTTTATAATTTTACATTTCAATTTCACAAAGAAATATGCAGTATTTTGTCAAACTCAAATGATTCCTTATACTAGCTCAAGTTATAATCAATATCTATGTAGAAAGGGGTCATTCACATATGGCTTCAAAAATAATAAAACAAAATAAAATCTCACACTTACATTTCAAATATGCTTAGCTATTCAGAACTGTGTCAAAACACATCCATCTAGTTCACACCTACACAGACTATAAAACAACACAAAGGACGCAAGAACCTTGTACTGCATGAACAGCCACAAACATGCACGTTGAGGGACATTTCTCCTCGATTACAAATGCAAATAAGAAACATGAACAGAGACCAGTCCTACATCTACCACTGGAGACATATAACCTCTGAGTGTGAATATATTTGAACGTGCATTCATGAAAATGGGGATGAAGAGAGCGGAAAAAGTGTTCTTACCCCACTGTAGAGGAGCCAGCTGCAGATGTTCTAGTATGAGCTGGTTGAGGACGCCCTCCACGCTGGCCTCCCCATGACGCTGAAGGGACGAGTGCACATTTGGTCAAGGAAAACATGGCTTATTGCTCTCACTCAAAATTGATATACTGGTGCATCCTTAATGACACTGAAAACTGATGCACATTTGATAAGAATGTCCAATAATTCTCACCCTACTGACTCTTAACCTCTTATTCCTGGAAGCATTCAGAATAATAATGTCACTCTCTTTTTTTTTCCTGCTTTAAATTAGCCAAGCATCATGCATGAAGATGATGAGCGTTTTGACGGAGGTGAAATATTTGCACACAGAGACATTCATAACAGCGACAAGAACAAAAGCTCATTACGTAACAGCAGTGATGCTATCAGAAGCCTCTAATGACCGTGAGCTGTGTAATGATGCTGAGCGCTGCATTGAGTCTGAGAGATGGCCTTTTTCCCAACTGAACCATGTAAGTGTACGCTGGGATCTGGCAGAGAGGAAGAGATTCCTATAGCCAGATATGAACAGTAATAATAAACTATTTATTTGACCTTTGGCTATTCCAGAAGTATATGATTTTGTTTCTACAAAGGAACAGATGTGGATAAATTTAGCATCACATCGCTTGCTCACCAGTGGATCCTCTGCAGTGAATGGGTGCCGTCAGAATGAGACTCCAAACAGCTGATAAAAACATCACGACAATCCACAAGTAATTCACTCCAGTCCAACAATTAATGTCTAGTGAACTGAAAATCTGCATGTTTGTAAGAAACAAATCCATCATTAAGGCATTCTTAACTTCAAACGTGGATTATTGTGATGTTTTTATCAACTGTTTGGACTCTCATTCAAATGGCACCCATTCACTGTAGATGATTCACTGGTTTGCAAGTGATGGAATGTTAAGTGTCTCCATCAGGATGCCCTGATGGAGACAAATAAAAGGATTCACATTCCACAAATTCTAGTAAATTACCTCACGTATCAGAAATTACTGGCCAAACGACAGACTATAAAGGCCAGTGTGGTTACACACATTTACATCTGTGTTTATGGTTGGTTGACTGGCATGATGGCATCTCTGACCCGTAGGCTCAGTACGAACTTGGACACATTCTCCCACAGGGAGGCTCTGAACACAACCCTCATCTGTTACTCTTCACGTCTTTCTCTTCATATCCTTGTGTTTTTACCCGTCCAAGAACGCCTATGTTTCTACACATCCACTCAGTCATGCTCATGCCATGCACATCGCCGCTCAGGACTGGATCTCTTGATTATTTATTATTTTAGGTGTTTATTATTTTGTAAGTGTCATTGAGCCTCCACAGTGGCAAGCGACTCATGAAGAGAACAAGTGCTTGTAATCATGGGGGCGTTTAAATGCTATTAAAATGTGGGATGTTCAGAGCTTGTGCCAGGGTGTCAGTATCCTGGTATAAACGCGAGATGATAAACGCCACTGGATGATGAGTAAGAAAGCGTCTGATCAATTTTGCCAGTTTGGAGGATAGAACATGTGATAGGTGACTAACTGTGCCTCTATTTAGAGAATGTAAAAATACACTAACACAACGGCCATTTTTATAGCTACACCACAGATTTCTAACGTTATCAACATATAGCTAATACTACATAAATAAAACAGGCTAATCTAAACCATAAAACAAAACTACATAAAAAATATTATCTAACTTTATTTTTTCCAATTGAGGACATGTCCTCAGATTTACTTCTGAGGACAAATTTGTCCTCAAACTATAGCTAAGTACATGTACTGCACACAGACAGAAGCGCCATAAGTTTGAACCATATGTCAAATGTGTGAATGTGCCTCCTCCAGTATGTCCAGATGTTAGAAACAGATGCTGTCAGATGGTCATCCTCACAGCTGGGACACTCGTAACACCCATAACACATTACATCACCCGAGTCACTCCACATACTCGAAAGCCAAAGCTCCAGCAACGTAGAACAACGGCAAAAAAACTACCGACTGATTCATAAATCAGACAGCTACGACTCTGAGCCTATAGTTAGGGAACTAATGATGACTAAATAAGGTGAAATCAACACAGACTGACATGGCTTATAGTTCATTATAAAATGGAAAAATGTAAGTTTCAGATATTTTTCTAAATTAACTTTGCTAAAATAAAATAAAAAATAATTTTCACTTTTAAAAATAACATCCCAAGTTAGGCTAATGAACTATATTACTTAGTTTAAGGCCAAATAACTTATTTATCTATCATTATTTTACTATTAATACTGTATGTTTATTTATGCAAATATCTGTATAGTTTATCATACTTTGCTTCCACTCTGTAAGGGTTTTCTAGAAGGTTTGAAATGAAATGAATAAAATAAAATAAAAAAAATAAAATCAGTCTGTTTAGGTTAATACAATATCCTTAGCCAAATAACTGTTTATTATAACTATTTGTACTGTTTAAGTCTGTAAATGTGTGTATAATTTATCTTATTTTTGATGACAAAATTTTAAAGCTGCTTTGGAAAAACATATATCGTAAAAAGCTATAAAAAAAAGAAAATATAAAAAATATAATATCTTATGTATGACACTGTTATATAAGGCAAGACCAACCCAGGCTCAATGGAAATACCTGCTTGAGGTGACATTTCGCAACAACGATGTTATACACCTTACTATATGTTTCGCGGCAGTTTCAAAGTGAAATGTCCAGAGGGGGCGCTATAACACGTGTTCAATACATGACCCTGACACGCTTTTATTATGTTGGTACAAGCATGCATTGAGCCTGGGTAGGGCAAGACTGTGTATTTCATTAATTTTACCATGATAAAGGTATTGCCTGAATTTAACCCCCAAAAAAAATAACAATGCTTTTTAGTAAGTTGAGCTACTCAAATTACTCAAATGTGCTTTGCTTTGGCGACACTGTAGTGTAAAGAAGAAAGTGTTTAGAGATAGTGTTATCAGGACAGCTGGCTTTAGTAAAGGATATGATGGTCCACTGGATGTCCAGCGTGCTGTTGATGAGTCCTCCCTGCACCTGCTGTCTCTTCTCTTCCTGTTGGCGTACTGTAGCCAGTCGCAGTGCATCATGGTCCGTCACAGGCATGCTGTCAAAATCAAACTTATCCACCTGGATGGCCATCCTGCACAAACACAGAAGCACACAAAGTTCAAGTGAAGTGCTGCCATTCAAATCGAAAAGAAAAAAATCCATTTGTGTCACAGGATGCATGGGAAGCTCAGAAATAAAAACTTCAAATATACAATTTTGTTTGTGTAGATGATGATCAGAAACTGACAACAAAAATCCATCATCATAAAAGGCTTGTCAAAAACTGTCAACAAAAAATGCCAAGGACATGTGCACAAGCTCACAAAAGCACTTCAGGCTCATAGAAACGCCTATAAAATATCCTTGACATTTCCATGTTCTCCGTTATCAGCGAGCAGAGAGAAAGACAAAGCGGGAGAGACAGAAAGAGCGATAGAGGGATGGATTAATGAAGGAGATAAGACCCTCTGGGGGGCTTGTGGGAGACGCTCTCATGCCTGGAGCTGGATCGCAGCACAGAAAAAAAGCTGTGACCTCACAAAAGAGCACAATATCAGTTGTTTGAGTGTGTGGAATCAAACAACTCAACAGCATTCTATGAAGTTCCAGAGAGTTCCTAGTTTTGCAAAGTGGCGGATCTGGTTGGTTTCTAGGTAGTTAACTGCCGGCCCATATCAGCACAAGCCATAATAAAATGTCTACTGCAATATTTAAATAAATATTAAATATAAATATTAAATATAATTTTTTTTAATAAAGCAGCATTTTCATGCCATGTGTTCAGCAGAAATAAAATGCATTGCAATTTAATTGGGATGGAAGGATGAATGGACAGACAGAGTACAGATCAAATAAAATATATACATAACTGCATAGATTTTTTTTTTAAATAGAGGGACAGAAAGAAGAACAGATCAAATAAAACAAACAAATAGAAGGATAGTACAAAATAAAATAACTAGATAAAAGTATAGACAGAATGATAACTCATTTAACCCTCTGGAGTCAATTAACGCGGATACGCGTTATGAGACATTTTCTCCTGATAACCCCGAAAATAACTTAAATTACACTTTCAGTTTTGATCGTACAGATAAGAGCAATACATCAATCGAATCTGTAAAGGGTCTACTTTTTTTGTAAACAAACGTGTCAAGTCAACAACGTGATGTCCGTTTTTCACGTCTCCCTTCATTATATCTAAAGTGATCACGCCCCCGCACTGAACGCGCTATTCTGATTCAAACTGAAGCACACGGCTTCAATACGCCCATAACAGAAGACAACACAGCGAGACTGTGCTTCAAGTTCTTTTATTTTACTGTTTGCTTCGCGATGAGAGCAATAATACATAATTCACCCCAAGAAGATGTGATAAGGATTACCTCAGGATTTGAGATTTCCTCAGAAAAAAAGAATGAAACCCTTTATTCAGCAGAGATCATAAACATGAGTAAGTCTCTTTTTATTTATTTATATACTTGTATTAGGTTTCACATAATGTGTAAACATTAGTTATACTTTTTCCAAACTATAATTCCTGACTAAATGTATAATCAAGTGAAACATTATGAAGTTTTAATAACAATATACACTATAACATACAAAAGCTTGATGTAAATAACATAAATGTAACAAATAAATATAACTGTAAAAATGTAACAAACAATGCTGTTCTTTCAAATAAATAAACTGCAAACATAAAAATATATACATTTATTTTGTCCTCAAATTCTTTTTTGTAACACTTCCCTCTCAGACACAAACCTGACTGTATGGCTCATTATGCAGCTCATTATGCAGCTCATTATGCAGCTCATTATGCGGTCCTTTGTCTTCTCAGGTGTAAATCACAATGATATTCATTCATAGTTGATACCTACTCTCATATGACTTTTACAAACAAAAAGTGTCTTAGAAAATGTTAATCAATATATTGTTTTCTGTGAGCGAGTGAACAAGATTATTTTTTTTTTACATAATTTAGAAAGAAAAATTCTAGGCTACAAGATCCGGTTCTCAAAAGTCCAAAAGTCCCGGGAACCAATGTTCTGTATGTGTTTTATGGTCTTATTCAAGGGATTTACAATTTGTAGGTTTTGACTAACCATGCATAAACATTTTTTTCTCGAAAAACAAATCATGTACATACATGTTGCTCACAAATTATTATAGCCCAGTTTGTGCTGATTACAGTGATATTAGACTTTAGCCATTTAGATGTTTATAAGCAACTGAAAAAAGCACACATGTCAAGGCATGACAAAACTTCTCCAGGCCCCCAAAATACCCTTAGATCTCAGAGAGGGTTTTAAACTAAGTTCAAATAAAATACAATACTTTGGACAGACGGACGGATGGACAGACCCCAGTTCTTCCTTCATTCATTCATCAAGTCCGCAGAAGACAACAGGCCGAGATCCCTGAGGACACTGATACATAATTCATCACACACACATTAAGGAAAACACAAACAGCCTGCGGCCGCTCTCTCGCTTTGTTTCCACAGCTTGTGGCACCCTGGCCGTCATGCAGGATGAAATAATTATTTATTATGGTTCTTCTTTCATGCATCTGCGCTCTGAGGCTGCAGTGGATTGAGATGCTCGACTCGCTCAGATAGTGTCGCTCAGACATCAGAGAAAGCTCAATCTGGCTGGATGTCTCAATCTACTCTTCTCCATATCTAAACTCTTTCATATGTTTGTTTATATGGTTTTGTCACTTTGACATTATTTAATAAATCTTTGTCATTCTTTAAGTTTATTTTAGTTGCCTGTTCTTTTATACTTTCGCTTGGTTTGCTTTTTTTCCCTTCTGTTGTACTGCCAATGTTTCATTCATTCACAGGTTTGTCTTTGTTCTTTCTACCTTTCTTCCTTTTGTTCAACCTTCCTTTTTTATTCTACCTTCCTTTCTTATTTCTTGTTCTTCCTTCCTCCATTCTTCTATCCGTCCTCCATTCTACCTCCCTTTCCCTTTCTACCATCTTTACTTATTTTTCTTTTTGTTCATTCTTTCTTTTTAACCTCCCTTCTTTTTGTTCTTCCTTTATTGTTCTACCTTCCGTTGTTTCTCCATTCTTCCTATCTTCCATTTTTTCTCCCTTTTACTTTTTCTTTCCTTTATTCTTTTTTTCTACCTTCCTTTTTTGTTCTTCATTCCTTCCATCCTTTTATCTGTTCTTCCTTCCTTGCTCCCTTAATAGTTCTTTCTTCCTTTATTCCTCCCTGTTCTACCTTTATTCGATCTTTCCATACTCTATACTTCTAACTCTTTCCTTATTTGTTCTTCCTATCATCCCTTTCATCCGTCCTCTTTCTGTTCTTCATTCTTCATTCCGTCTTGTCATTCTACCC
Organism: Carassius auratus; assembly: GCF_003368295.1. NCBI lineage: Eukaryota > Metazoa > Chordata > Actinopteri > Cypriniformes > Cyprinidae > Carassius > Carassius auratus. The sequence continues at coordinate 3,335,237 of NC_039286.1, forward strand.
ATCATGCTTCCTTGTCTTTCTCTTTTCTGTTTTTGTTCTGCTTTCTTTCCCTTTTTCATTCCTCTTTCCTTCCTTTTAGTCCTTTATTTCTTCCTTCTTCCCCCTTTTCTCTTTGATGCAGTTATGAGACGAGAGGATAATGTCGGTGAAGAGGCTGCAGGTGTCTTGAGCTTGACACTGATGGACGTGTCAGTAAATGTGATCTGATTTGAGAGTAAACTGATCCTGTAAAACAGCACACAAGTGAAAGGTGACACGGAGAGATGATGGACTGATAAATACAACGTCTGAGATGAGGAATCTCATATAAGAACTCACACAAACTCCAAACAAAGACGTCTCACTGCAAAACATAGCTCAGAAAAACTCACAGAAATGAAAAGACAGGGGAAAATACATCTCTACAGAGATGCCCAGAGTAATGAACCCAACCGCGGAGAGATTCGAGATCAGACAATGAGAAAGACGGAAAGATCCCCTTATAGACACTCAAATGAGAAAACTAAATCAGCAGTTACTATTTTAAAAATAAACCAAAATTAAACCGGTGACTTTCAAGATGCATTTTCTCAGATAAAGTTTTATCATGAAACCCGTCTGACAGTTAACAGCTAATGTTTCAGTTAGCATACAGAGCACACTGTCAGCAGGCCAAATAAAAAAAAGAAGATAACAATAAAATAGGGGGGCGGGGGTAATCTCACTAATCAATTAGTTAAGTGAACCAGCCAAACAGTGTCAATCATGCCTAAAGCTAATGTCCCACAGAAATATTCTGTACAATTAAATTTAAAATGATATTTTGCATAACGAAAATAAATTTTGAATTTTATTTTATTTTTTTATAAATACGTTTTTTCCTATTTGTGATGAAACATGACTTGAATTTCTTGAGTTTCTTGACATTTCTCACCATGGATGTACAAAACATGCAAAAGTAAAACCTCAAACACAACACACAGGTGCAGGTGCAAAGAAACATATACACACAAACACACACATCCCTGTTCTTCATCATCTGTTGTCAGTATCAACACATCTGTACTCAGGGTGACAGAGGGTGTTAGCATTCTACACTAGTGATGGCCGATTCGTGAACGAATCGTTCAATTTAACCGGTTCTTCTTAGTGAACCGGTTGAACCAGTTCACCAAATCGAACTGAATCGTTTGAAACAGTTCACGTCTCCAATAAGCATTAATCCACAAATTACTTAAGCTGTTAACTTTTTTAATGTGACTGACACTCCCTCTGAGTCAGAATAAACCAATATCCCGGAGTAATTCATTTACTCAAACAGTACACTGACTGAACTGCTGTGAAGAGAGAACTGAAGATGAACACCGAGCCGAGCCAGATGATGAACGAACACGCCCACTGCTGGAGCAGTTCTTGTTCTCGAGTCAAGAACCGGTTGCTTCGGTTTTCGGATCACCAGTACACTCAACCGAGAATCGTTTCTGTCGGACGCGTCCGAATTGAGAACCGATGAACTGATGATACTGAGCATGCGTGTCATTTTTAAAGTATTTTGTTAAACATCGGAAAGTGTGATAAAATAACTATATATTTTTTATTTTTTTATTTTTTTTTAGATTAAAGTTTCCAATCTGTATATTGTATATAATGTATAGGCCAAATGGGGTTTCAGGGAAGTTGGACAATAATTAAGACTCTAAATACTTTTATGTTTAATAGGAATAAGGGATGATTTATGTGATATCTGTACTGTATTTATAGTTAATGATGACACATTCACAAATTGAGTTTGTAGTAAACAGAACATGAACACGAGTAGAGCAGCTGACGAAACTGAACTGCAGCACGTGCCGGTTAGAGCGATTCTCGTTCTCGAGTCAAGAACCGGTTGCATCGGTTTTCGGATCATCAGTACACTCAACCGAGAATCGTTTCTGTCGGACGTGTCCGAATTGAGAACCGATGAACTGATGATACTGCGCATGCGCGATTCAGCGTGAAGCCAACTGACTCACAGCATGTCTGAACCGAAGTGATTCTTTTGGTGATTGATTCTGATTCTGTACTAATGTTATGAGCGCGGGTATTTCGAGGGCTTGGATGAAGGGCAATCTGGTGAAACGTAAGTTCATTTAATAACAAATACATCGCAATGGATTATGTTTAGTAAGTGGATCATGGTTTCTGCGCTGATGACACCTAATTTATTTACTTTATATCTTCAAGACTTAAATCCTCATATGCACATTATTGCTATTACTGTATTTGGGTGTTGTTGCAAAATTCAAATGTAAACTTTTCATGATTATGAGGTTTTTAACTGACTAAAGTTATGATTACTGACTTTATATATTTGAATGTTTGATAGACGTGACGCCATTACGTCATCGCCAATGACATCATTACGTCGAGCGTAAAAGAACCACTGAACCGGTTTTTTCAACCGGTTTATTGAATCGAACCGTCCGAAAGAACCGGTTCGCGGAAAAGAATCAAACTTCCTATCACTATTCTACACACGAGCACTACAAAAGAACAACAAAAATTAGAGGGAGGGAGAAAGAGAAGACAAAGATTCAAGATTGAAACCGACATCTAAAGACTGCAGAATAAAAATCACACATTCACAAACACACACACACACAAACATAAACATATATATTTTATAGGTGACTCAGGGAAATGAAAGGAAAAAGTGACGAAAAAAATGTCACACACGTTTAAAACTAGCTAATATGAATTCAATTGTTAAGTTCAATCAATGAAAAAAGACACCATGAGCCATTTATATGCACTTACAGCAGCTGCATTTTAAAACAACCAATCTATCTATCTATCTACCTATATATATATATATAAAAAAAAAATGTTTTCTGAAAGAGAAAACATTTAATTTTCAATCTTCAATATTTTTTAATATATATTGAATCTATCCATCCTTCCATCTATTCAGGAAGATAAAGATACAGTACAGATCCAGCATTTTTGCGATCAAGGCATTTTGCTGCAGTTTGAAAGTGTCACTGACTGTGTGTTCAAAGGGGAGAAGGAGAGAGAGAGAGAGTGATAGAGAGGGTTATATTTAGCTCACGTGTGTGTTCTCTCCCTGACTCCAGCAGCAGAAACACTGAGCTATTTATAGACTGCCTCCTCGTGACCCGCGGTTACTGCACACACAGCAGCATCACTGCGCCACGGCAACGCCGCATCACCACACCCAGCATCAGAGCAGCATCTCAACATCACATTAACTCACTGTGTCATTCAACTGAAACTCTCATTTTAAACATTCCAAACGACACAATCCCCCAGATGAGTCCACAGAAAAGATGACAGGTTATTAAATCCCTTCGAAATTATGTGTATATTTGTATATTTTTTAATATTGTTAAAAAATTTATCATTTTATTTTTGTGATAATATTATTATTATTATTATTTTCTTAAAATCGTATTTAATTTATTATTAAAAATTCATAAAATTTGATTTTAAAATTAATACAATTATAATTTTTTTATTTTATTTAATGTACTTGAAATATAGCTATAGACATACAGGACTGAACACTCGAGCCAGCAATTAATTAATTAATTAATATATTATTGTTTTATATAACAGTATATCCAAATACTCAACTTCTTTTTTTTTTTGTCTCTCGTTTTGTCTGTCATCTTGAATTTCATTTTCACTGAGCTTATTGCACATTTTTGAATTGCAATCTCTGTGACGAATGCCTTAGCAGCAGCATAAACAAGGTTTCTTTGTAGGCAGCATAATTTGCTCTCCGTTGGGAGTTATTTTCCATGATGCCTATATAGGCATCTTATGTTTTGAAATAGAGCTACAGTAGAAACATTCAGTTGCATCTAGAGACTCAGGGGAAGAGAAAATAGCAGTACACACACACACACACACAGTAAAAAGGGAAAAGTGGCCCTTCATCATGGAGGAAGCACTTAGAGGCTTGTTTCTACAGCAACAGGCTTTTGTTTAAATTAGGTGGGTAATGAAGTTGAGGGGAGAATGTCACACCAACACAAAGTAGAGACAGTGTAAAAAAACAGAAAATGCACAATGTGTCACAAATTCAGTGCCCTTAATGGTGTGTGTTTCAAAAGTGACACAGTTCAAACAAGATAGCATACAAATCAAATATATGCACAGGAAGACACACGTATGAGGTCATCACAAACACACTCACTGTGACTGTCATAAAGCCTGCTGGTTTTTCAAACACAATCATTTTGTGTTACCACAGCTCTACAACTAAAAACTTATTTAGGTGAAAGAAAAACATAAATGAGGAAATAAGCAAGCCAATATTAAATTCCATGGATGAATATTTACTGAGTAATGCATTTTGCAGAGGGGCGTCATAATGATTAATTTCATCTGAGATCTGGAGCCAAATAACTGCCTTCAGAAATGTGGCATCATCATGTTATTTTTACACAGAGATTGTGTATTAGGAGAATCTGCTGACTTTAGCAATCCTTGTTGCATTGCCAATAGGTGATAGTCTGATAGTCCAGAAATGGGGAAAAATTACTTAAATTTTTTTCCCCCAAGGTTTGCATGCCTTTATCTTAAGAAGCATTAAAGATATCTTAAAATAACTTCAAATTCTGGTTCTTAAATATTTCTTCTGGTATCTTCCTTTTTAAGGCCTTATATCATTTAGTATATCTGAATGCCACATCATTCATTCAATGTGGTTCCATGAGTAAACTGTTAAATTGTACACATATTCTGTTTTTAAACATGCATGTTCAATACATATTTGTTCATATATGTATTGTATCATATATATATATATATATATATATATATATATATATATATATATATATATATATATATATGGAAACATCAGTTCACATTAAGTTCTTACTGTTTGCATTTATAATTTCTCAAGTTGAAACACACTTGTTAAAGATGAGAACATTCAAATCAATTAATTATCAAAATCCAAAATAGAATTAAAACTAATACCTTAAGAATCTAAGTGAAAAAATTATAACTTTTTTTTTTTCAGTAAATAAAGATATCTAAGCACAAAAAGGAGATAATCAGAAATATAATTAGGACTATTAGTTTTATTTTTTATTTATCATTGAGTCTTAGTTATTGCTTCTCGCTGCCTTGAGGACAACTTAAATTAAAAGCGGCACATCGTATGCTACTCTCTTCAAACCTTCAGCTAAATCTGCCCAATTAAAGCTCCATTAGATTCAACTGACTGAACACAGACAGACTTCAACCAGTCCAGCTCAATATGAACTCAAACAGTCCAAAGAATCACTAAGGGAAATTTTTTTTTTTTTTGCACATATTGGCCGAATTGAATATTTATTTATTTTTAACAAAACAAAATAATTAAATCTCCTTATTTTTGTTTGATTTATATTTTGTTTGATGAATCAAATGTTTTTGCTCTATCCACTGAATAGAATAAAATAAAATAGAATAGAATTAAACTGAATTTTAACATGCACTGATGAAACATTCAAGATAAAACAGAGAAAATTGGGTCAATTTTGATGTTATGCTATTTTTAAAGCAGAAAGGGCCCTAGAACTTAAAAAAAAAAAAAAAATTCCCAAGTACCAAGAAAGGAATCAAGATCTCATTTGAATCTTAAACACAACAGCATTTCACCCAGAGAAACTCAGTTCTCAAAGAGAAAAAAGAGGGCTGAAGAGATCTGAGGCTCAGAGAAATCGATTAGTGAAGGTGAACCCCCGCACCGCTGGACGCCTCATTGTCACGCTGGTGGCCCACAGATGACTGACAGGAATCATGGGTATACAGCGAGGACAGTGTCACCCTTTAAAAAAAACATCCCCCTGAAAGCATTCATCATACAGAATGACAGAACGAGGCAGGGGAAAAGACACAGAACCATCACAAGACGAGAAAAAATAGAAAGAATCAGTATGAAGAACTGCACAATAACACATAAACACACACAGTTCCATAAAAGAGACGGAGACCCGATTTAGCCCTCTACGAGATCAATAACCAGTATACACACACACACATCGATCAGCATATAGCCATTTATATTTCATCCTCCAGAATCAATCTCTGAACTCTGTAATCTGTCCATCAATTCTTTCTGATTCAGGTATTGGCCAAAGAAGCACAGTTCCCAATCGAGTCATTAATCGGGTGATCTATGGAGGTGATCAGGACAAGGGAACGTCACACGTAGGGCATCAGAAGAGCTCGTATACGAAGAAAATTCAGCTCTGCGAGTCAACACAAACGTATAAAGCACTATATGATGGCTACATTTCCAGCACGATGGGATTTTTATGCTTTTAGTGGACAGGAAAGTGCAGAGAGAAAGGAAAGTGTGCATGCGCGCTACAGCTGTGACACTGGGTTCAAAATGAACAATGAATTTAGAAAATGTACCATCAAACATATTGTGAAACACAAGAAAAAACACTACCCTTCAAAAGAGTCTTCATTGTCACATGATTATTCGGAAACATTTCTCATTATTACCATTATACTGTTTATATTTATAAAACCAATCACCCAAAACACCAAATTTGAATCATTTTTTAAATGTGTATCTTGCTCTCCACTGTAGCTCACAAATCTAATTTAGCATATTCAAAGATTTGTCGCAACAGATTTAATGTCAATGACACCAAACACCATTTGAGTGGTTCCACCACGATGGCGAGTTTGAATATGCAAATGAGATTTGAGAGATGTAGCGTTGAAAAAGTTTTTTTTTGAGAATTTTTCCCTATTGTATTTCACAAACAAAACAACATCATATTACGCGCTTGTGAGTAAATGAAGACTGAATGTTGATGTTTGGGTGAATTATCCCTTTAATAATTGAATTTTTTTCTCTTCATAAGTTACCTGGTTCTAAATTATCAGCATCCAAAAAGGATTAATGATTTTTCTTGTCATAAACATTTAAGTCAAAAAGGGAATAAAACAGTACCATTTGCATTTTATCCTTCATTCCTTCAAACAAAATAATCTCATGTGGTGAATGCTGTCTCCTTAAGTTTGCAATTCTCTGCAAATCTTCAAAAAAAGCCCCTAAAGGCAATTTCTAAGAGATGTATCAAAAACCTGCTGCGACGTATATGGAGACACTGTAAGTGTGTGTCTGTCTCTCCGAAGCTCTATGAAAGTCAGAAAGTGTGAGCAGCTGCAGCTCTGGTTCATGAGAGTAACTTTCATGAAATGGAGAGCTGTCAGCAGAAGAGAGGGACAGGTAATGCCGTCTGACAGTCTACAGACTTCAATCAGCCAGACATACATCTCACTGATGAAGGAGGAGTCTGTGTGAGAGAGTGTGTGAGTGCATGTACCTCTGACACTCGCTGGCGTGCAGCACCAGGTCCTGGTTGTTCTTGGCAGACAGCGTGAGCTCATGTTCGGTCGAGTTGAAAACATCCAGCAGTAGATGACATTGACGAGTGCTGCAGAAACATGGAGAAAGACAAACCGAGGAAGTATTAATGAAGTACAGAACTCAAACATCCCTTCATGTAATTATTACATTCTGAATATAAATATTTCTGACCCCACTCAAAGCAAAAATCAAGTAAAGCTTGTAAATCTCAGCCAGCTTGGAATCAGCACACCCATCTGCAATTGGATTCTAGATTTTCTGACTAACAGTCTGTTAAGTTGGAAAACCTCTCATCCTCCATCATCACCCTGAACACCGGTGTGCCACAGGGTTGTGTACTGAGCCCTCTCCTGTACTCCCTCTTCACCCATGACTGCATTCCTGTTTATGACTCCAACACCATAATCAAATTCGCAGATGACACCACGGTGGTAGGTTTTTATCAAGGATGACGATGATTTTATCAGGTGCAGCACCTGGCTGTGTGGTGTGCCACCAACAATCTAGAACTAAACACCCAGAAGACAAAGGAGATAATTGTGGACATCAGGCGGACAAGGGAGTCATGCATACACACCCATCTACATCAACGGAGCTGTAGTGGAGTGTGTGTCGAGTTTCAAGTTCCTTGGCATCCACATCTCTGATGACCTCACCTGGTCCCATAACACCTCCACCCTGGTCAAAAAGGCCCAGCAGCGCCTTTACTTCTTACAGAGCCTTAAGAAAGTTCACCTGAATCCCAGGATCCTTGTGGAATTCTACCGCTCTACCATTGAGAGCATACTCACAAACTGCATCTCAGTGTGGTACAGCAATTGCTCCGCATCTGACCGCAAAGCACTCCAGCGGGTGGTGAAAACTGCTAAACGGATCACCGGCACCCAGTTAACTTCCGTTGAGAACATTTATTACAAGTGCTGTCAGGGCAGGGCAAGAAACATCATCAAGGGTGCCTCTCACCCTAACCATGGATTCTTCACCCTCCTTCCATCCGGCATGCGTTACAGGAGCCTACGCTCTCGCACTAGTAGACTCAGGAAGAGCTTCTTCTCCGAGGCTGTGACACTTCTGAACACCACCAATCTAACCTGAACCTGCTTTATTACTGCACTGGTCACAGTACTTTACATACATGTATTTGCACTACTCATATTTTGCACAGACTGCACACTGTTCTAGCCTTTACACTGTAAACTGTCTAAAGTTATTACTGAACAAAGCACAGTAAACTATTTCTATAACAATATCATTGCACTACTGTTATTTTGCATAGAATACATTGTTTAACAATACTTTTGAACACTCATCCAACTGTATTTATTACCACTGTTCTCACGTTGCTGCTATTCATAATGTGTATACATTATGATACATTGCTCTGTTCATAATGTCCATACAATCCCCACATTTGCATTCCTATTTATATTCTGTACATACTCTGCTCAATACTGTATATAGCAACTCCACTGTACATGCTGTATATCATAGCTTCACTTATTCTGCACTTATATTTATATAAAACACAATATTCTTGCACTTCTGATTAGATGCTAACTGCATTTCATTAGTTCTGTACTTGTACTCTGCATAAGGACAATAAAGTTGAATCTAATTTAATCTAAATTGTGCACAGCTGTAGCCAATCAGGCTATCTATCTATCTATCTATCTATCTATCTATCTATCTATCCACACACACACACACTCACACGCACACACACACAACCATTCAAAAATGTAGGGTTGGCAATTTAAAATGCTTATTTTACATTTAAAAAAAAAAAAAAAAAAAAAAAATGATGCCGAAAGTTTTCCAGCAGCGGAATCAAATGACGTCACCGCCGGAAAACACAGAGGAACATTTTAAGTGAAGCACAGCATGAATTTGACCCCATTTACTCTCTTAGTTCACATTCTGGATCTCACTAAGAGAAAGCAAAAAGGTTTGTATTCATAATCTTCCTTCAAAATAAACATCTTTTTGTTTAGCGCATTCACTTTTAGCTGCTCACTGGGGGGTTTCAAGACAATAAGATAAGATTTTCTGCAAAGCTGCATGAAATAGCATGGACTGTGAAAAATGCTTTACAAATAAGCATGTAATGGACTTAAAGTAGAAGTCTGTGGACACTGGAAATGTAAAAAATAATGTACATGCCATTTCGATAACATAGCCATAAGAAGATTATACATGTTGACCTAATGCCAAAGAACTGCGAACACTGCCTGTGTGAAGCTAAATCTGATGCAGTCATTCCTTATTAATAACTGAATATATTCATTGTTATTTATATAGAATTAAAATGTTACAATAATATACAAACGATACTGAAGAAGAATAAATACTATTTAACATGAATGTAAGTTGCAGATTTCTGCTTTAAATCATCCTGGATGCTTCGCTCAACACTCCACAGACTTCCATTCTAAGTGAATTAATGCACATGTTTTAAGCTGTGAGTTTAAGCTGTATTGAACCCCAAACAACCCTTTAAGGCACTGGATTTGTCAAAGATAAAATGTCATGAAGACTGTAGCTTTCTTTGATTTGACATTTCAATGTTTTCTTTCCTCCGGAGCTCCTCGTCTCACTATATCCACTCACACCACAGAAGAGATGAAAGCTTTTTTAAGACAGGTCGTTTTCATTTAATGGTCTTCCTGTATTATCTGTGTGTTCAGTGTGTCTAAAAGTGATGGCGAAGTGGGCATGTGTTAATGGTGTATGAGTTTAGTAATTGAACTGTTGCTTTTTACAACATCCTGTTGAATTTACTTGGTCAAACACACATATGCTGTACATTTGTCCACACATAAGAGGTGTGGGTGGGAATTAAAGACACTGGCATTAGTCGCAGGCCAGCTTTATGTCTTTAGAAAGCATCGTCCCCACATCTTTAAGGAGAGAAATAAAGAGAAATTATCCAGGCAGTCCAATGAGTATTCATCAGATCTGTGATGTGGAACAGACCTCTACTCTGCCTACATGATTCAGTGCAGACGATGGGCCATTTGTCTGGACCCACCACTCAGAAGATTTTCATCTGAGGAACATTATTTCATCTCCTCAGAGGTAGTGAGCTGAAGAACTGCAGCTCGCTCAAGTGGATCCTACAAGAGGCTCTGAACATTAGTGTGTCTGAGTGTGGACGTGTGGAAATGCTTCCCATTCCTATCAAGACTGTACTGTGTATAGAGAGAGAGAGAGAGAGATTTGTAAAAACAACTCAAGAACATAATGTAGTATATCGTATAAGACACCAATGTTCAAATTTTTTTTAAAAAAATAAATAAATAAATGAAAGTGAAATAAAATTTGTATTATTATTGAATATTAATATTACTATAATTAATAATATTGTCTTTTAATAGATTACTATACATTCTTAAAAAGTAAACTAAAATGATAACATCATTAAATTAAGAAGACCATAATCAACAATATTTCATTTAAATGTGTAATGTAAAATATTTTTAAATAATATTTAATAATCATTTATTTATATACATCATAATAAATAATCATTTTAAATTACCAGTATAGTTAAGATTATTATTATGTTATTTTTATTAGTCATTTAGAGCATTGTATTATATAATAATGTTTATAGTAGAATATAAGTATAATGTAATATAATACATATATACATATATACAATGCCAAAAAGGCGTTATAGGTTAAGGTAAGACTATAGGAGTTATAAAATTATATATATATATATATATATATATATATATATATATATATATATATATATATATATATATATATTATATTATATTATTATAACTCATAGGCCGGGTTCACACCGCAAGCTGCAGCAGAGCAGAAGCAGCGCGTATTTTTTTCGGTGCCTATGTTAACAGATGAGAGCGTTCACACCGCGCGCAGAGGCTGCGCGGCAGAGCGTTGCAGGAGCAGAGCAGAAGCAGCAGTGCCGCGATCGTTTCGGCGCTGGGTCTATTTTTGCTGCGCTGCTGACGCTCAGTTAAAGTGAAAGTACACCTTTGATGGACAAAATAAATATGATTTCATACAAAAAGTGCTCTAAATGCACAAAATAAGCACATCTAGGGTGTTTTAACAAGAACTAGAGTATGTAAGGAAAGAAAATTAATATAAAAAAATATGAATATAAGATAAAGTGACACTGATCATGGCCAAAAAACACATGTACTGAAACGAAAAGTAATTTTGCCCAAAATTTGCATTAATGATATCGTATGTGTTTTTTGCAAATTACATAAGAAATGTATGATATTTAAATTCACGTATTTTTCTGTTTTTTTTTTTTAATTATATTATATTATTATTATTTTTTTTTACAAAATCGGTCAAAGTACTTACAGTTCTAAACAAAAATAAACTTTTTTTGGCCGAAATACAAAAACAACTTTTATACTGCTAGTTTAGCCTTAGAGATTTGCATCTGCATCTCCATAATATAATGCTGACAATCATAAACAACAGCACATGGTGTCACAGGCGGTGGTCTTCAGAGTGCACCTGGAAAGACAATAATGGACGACACTCGTCTAATCGTGGAAGTTGAGAAATATCAAGTTCTTTATGATCCACAAAATGTATTTTACAAAGACTTGCAGGAGAAGGAAAAGCATGGGATGAAGTTTCAACGGCTCTTATTGCAGATGGTAAGTAGCCTAATTGTATAATATTTTTGACGCTTTCACTGGCACACGAGCAAACAACTCAATATTTGATTCAAAATTGATTCAATTGGAACCATTTATTTACAATTTCTAAATTACATATAAGCACACAAATAACAAAAGCAGGTGATACGTGCATATATAATAAACAAGTAAATGCTGATTTCAAGATGAGCAGGAACTCAGGCTGTGAACCATTTACAATACACAGAATTTAAAACGGTATTAAATTGGTTTTCAGGGTGTCCTTTGGTAAATTTGCTTTCAAACAAACCCAGTGACAAGATGGTAATATGCACCATGTTCTCTCCTACGTCGGTTAATGGGATTAACCCAAAGTCTGCATCTTTTTCATAGTCTCTAATAACAAATATAGCGCGATGGCCTTTCTTCTATCAACAACACGTACTGCACGGAAAACAAAGACAGCAAAACAAAGATGCAACAAAAGTTACAATGAAATTATGAATTTAAAAAGCTTCTTGCCAAGTCTGTTTATTTAAATGTATTTTAAATGGAAATAAAGCAATGCGAACTAGAGTACTCTGTCCAAAACCCGCTGTTCAGTTGCGCGCTGCCTCCGCTGCCGGTGTGAAAGCAAAATAGGCGCGCGCTGCTTCTGCTCTGCCTACCTGCTGCTAACGCGCTGCTTTCGCTCTGCTGCAGCTTGCGGTGTGAACCCGGCCTTATAGTCTTTCCTTAACCTATAACGCCTTTTTGGCATTTTTAGATATGAATAAATACATTACACGCTGCTTTTATAAACCTGTTGTCCTCGTAGGGATGTAATGAGATGTGTTCACATTTAGTGCTGCTATTCTTAGAGCGCCTGAAGCCATCAGAGAAACCCATCCACCAACCGACTGCTGAAAATTTCACACCCATTCCCCACAAGCAGGACTTTGTATTTCTATATGTGCCGCTGTTGTTATTGGCCAGTGTCCAGTTGCCCGAATAAAACTTTCTTGGACTTGTGTGGACAAATGAGCTAATCATAATCTGAGGTTTACGGCCATAAAGTTCAGAATGAGGCACGCAGAGCGGTGCTGAGGAAGCTACTTTGAAACTGCAACCAAGCAAAAATCTGCTGTTAATTTACAACAGCTCAACTACACTGACAGTCAAACCAATATTTGATTTATTCTTTTAAAGTAGTTTCCCTATAAGTTACATTAAAGTTCATGATTATTGAATAATTTCATAAAAACGTAGCATTTAAAAAAACCTGGCTACTGCTAAATGCAGTATGGTCCAGAGTGTATTAGAGAGAAATGTTCAGAGTAATGCAGCGAGAGAAAGTGTGTGTGAGCAGCCGATTCATCCGACAGGAATGATAAATGATCTAGATGACTGAGACAGCTGATATTATTACAGCTAATGAGTCACTTCAAGTGGTCATTACTAAGGTGTGATCAGTCTCTCTCTCTCTCCATCCATCTCCATCTGTCTATCCCTCTCTCCATCTTTCCGTCTCAACAGCAGTCATTCATAACCACCTCTGCTGCATCACACTAAACACTGCACTGGGAGTGGCATCTTCGTAAAGACCTTTGTGGCCGTATTCATTTAGCAGATGAGACTTGATAGTACAACTAGCACCTATACCATTACAGGACAGTGTGTATGTACAGTGAGGTTTCGTAGTGCTCTGATGCTGTTTGCCCACATAATCACAATCTTATTCGTCTTTAAACCGTTTACAGTGTTTATATTCCATTTGAGATGATATGTTGTTATACTGCTTTTATTAACTCTCCTAGATTCAGACTCAGTTGTAAAATTGCATGTCAAATCATATGTGTACATATATGGTTTGACATACAATGTGAAATATAATATTGTTATGATATCAAGAGAATGGCAGTGTGAACTATGTAGATATGTGGAGAAATTATAACTGATTCAAGTATAATTTCACAATTACAAACATCATTTGTGCAACTGTACAATGAAACTAAATATCCATATTTTCTTTTCTCAGTTTGAATTGCAAATATAGTGTTTTTGTCATAGAAAAAAATGCACTAAATTACATCTGAATTCTATGCAAGAAAACCGGAGTAAAATTCAACTGCACTTTTAAAAAATATGATATGGTTTCAGAAAATGTTAAGAAACTATGACGGTTCAAACTATGAAGTAGAGAAATTGTAACAGATACACACATGATTTTAGAAACTGTACAAATACTTTTTTTAAAAGGCATGAGTAAGTTTAAACAGAAAAAAATTATGTTTTTTAATTGTAGGTGTCAGAGAGAAAGAAAAAAATAATAATTTTGTGCTAGAAAACCTGATCATCAACATAACTGGATTTAAAAAAATGCTACAAATATTTTAGTTCAGAAACTGTATTATAAAAAAACAAAAAAAACACTGAAGGTGTGACCTATTAACTGATATGATATTAAAATGAAAAACACTGAAACTTTTTTCTTTTTAAGTAATTTTGAACTGAAAAAAAATAGTGTTTCAATTGTAGGTGCAAAAAAGGTCTTTTTAAGACATGTTGGCTTGCCTCTTGAGTATAGAGTAAATGAAATGTTTGATACCTGGTGGCAGGTAAAGTGCTGACTCGCGTGAAGAAAACCGAAGGTTCAACGTCGACTCTGACCCCTAGACTGAGCTCGCGGTAGTAGCCCTCCACCTGACCGGCTCCTCCGCTGTATTTAAAGGTCAACACAGCCTCCAGTGTCTACAGAGAGACAGACAGAATAAAACACATCAGTAACTGAAACATGAATCATGGATCTTAAGCACAGACCAATTAATTTACAACTGTAGAAAATCCCAAATCTTAAATGGCTGCTCATAATCAGCTTATGATCCCTTTAACATTGAAAACTGTCATTGTTTACTCATATCTCACATCATTCCAAACTCTTCACGCCATGAAAGCATGTAGAGGCCTGTGTGGTTGTTGAAGAATAACATGAAAGCGCCATAAAAGCACTGTAATAAGTATAGTCCCTGAATCTTGTGCCCTGTACCCAGTCATTTGATAGCTTTGTATGAGAAACCCAAATAAGATGTTATGACTTCAAAAGACCTGAAGTATAGTGCACAGGTCATATGAAATACTGTTTGGCACTTTTATGATGTTTTTTGTCCTTTATGGAGCTTGAATGCCACTGGTCACTCTCTGCTTTAGTTGTACTGAAGAAAGCAGCAATGATTCTTACTTTATGTTCCACAAATGAAAGATGAAGGTTTGAAGGGTGAATAATTCCAGTACAAAAAAAAAATAAAAAAAATATGTATTACAACTTTTTCCCTCAATGTCTGAATTGCAAGGTTTATTATAAACTTAGAACTGTGAGATATAAACCTTTTTTTCTTTTACATTTTTTCTCTCAATTCTGAGTTTACATTTCACAATTATGTTTGTTGTTTGTTTTTTTTGTTTTTGTTTCTGCCATGGAATAAAATAATTAATAAAATAGGTCATTGCGACCTCTCAAATATTTTATAAATTTATATCTCACAATTCCTGAGTTTTTATCTAGATGGCTAGAACAAAGATAAATATTAGCATAAAAAAAGAACAAAATATTTAAACTGTGTGAAAAAAAAAAAAAAAACAACAGAGGAAGTTGTTGAATGGAGTAACTGCAGAGAGAGAAGAAGCTGAGTCAGTCCTGGGGCTGAGAGAAACTGTGTGTGTGTGTGTGTGTTTGTGTGTGTGTGTGTGTGTGTGAGAGAAAGAGAGAGATCTTGGCTTTCTCTGCACAACTGCATATAGCCAGAACTGCAGATTCTTTCAGAACAAACTTTCCCATTTTCCCCATGTCTCTGTAATCTCTGTAATCTACTTAAAAGGGGGAGCATCATGTAAACATTATTTAAAATGGTTAAAGTGCATTTCCTGCTTAAAAAGCAACAGCAAAACCTTTTAAAATTCCATCATCGCTGTCGCTCATCTTGCCTCGTCTTAGCAGACCCCACCAGAGCAAACAGTTTAAAATAAAGTGCCATCTCATCACGCAAATGGAGCTCAAAAGTGCAATCGCTGTGCAAAAACCATCAAAACACAAAACTGCTTTCATGCAGACACACCATCAGACTTCTCAAGTATTGGATTCTGGCACTCGGTCACGTATTCTGACAATAACCAACCCAATAAAACATACAAAAGCAGTCAAACATGTTTTAAGCATGTTTTTAAACATGAATGAGTGGATTAATGAATGAACAGACGTGAATCAAATACCAGATGAACAAATAAGCAAACACACAAACCAAAAGGAGTGAGCGAATAAACAGTAAACAAACCAACAAACCAATATATGAACAAATTAATTAAATGTTTGGGGTCAGTAAGCTTTTTTTTATTAATACTTTTCTGTTTAGATGCACTGGCAAAAGTCAATGTGAAGACATATACAATGTCACAAAAAAATAAAAATAAAAAGATATAGTTTCCACAAAAACATTAAGCAGCACAACTTTTTTTTTTTTTAACACTGATAGTAAGAAATGTTTCTTAATCAATATATTAGAATTATTTTGGAAGAATCATGTGACAGTGAAGACCGGAAATAACAATGCTTTCATATATTTAAAGAGAAAACAGCTATTTTAAGTTAGAAGTAATAATATTTCTCAATATTACTGTTTGTACTGCATTTTATATCAAATTAAAGCACCTTTGATGAGCATTTCCTTAAAAAATAAAAAATAAAAAAAAACTTACCAATGGTAGTGTATAAAGAATAATTAAGAAAATTAATTAATGACCGGACAAACCAAATGTTAAAATGAATAAGTGAACAGTGAACATATGAGTGAATAAAAATTGATGAACAAATAAACATCTCAACAAAACAATATAGAGTACAGATAATAATGAATGAGAAAATAAAGGATACACGTATTAAAAAATATAAGTGAATGAATAAACAATTAAGAGAACTATGCAAGAGAACAAATATAGTTTTCACTTTATAGGAAAAACAATGAATTAAATTAACAGATGGACATACACATTCAAATATAAAGGTATACAGTATAGAGATGGATCCATTTTATCTACCATCCCAAACAAAAAGCTGACTGATGAAATCCTGTGCATAGAAATGGCATAAAACAAGCCAGCCTGGAGCTTGCCATTTTGTGGAATCTCATCATTTTTGTGTAAATAATCATTTATAGGGGCTAGTTTCACAGATTCATATCCATACATATGAGTTGTGAAACAGGTACATCACAATCTCAGGGTGGCCGATGTTTTCCAGCAGGGCTTGATCTTAAGAGAATTTCTTAAATGAGGGGATGACACCATCACTTCTGAGTCAGAGAAGATGAGGAGGCAACAAAACTACAGAACGAGGAAGAACAGAAGACAAAGATAGAAAGAAAGAGATCTAAAGGGAAGACAGATCTCATTGGCCTCATTATTCTGACGGCCTCCCACCTCTCACGCCCTGCACAGACCTCTGGCTCTGAGAGAACAGAAAAAGAGTGTGTGTGTGTGTGTGTGTGTGTGTGTTATGCTTTCTAGCAAGAGAAACAAACACGCGAGTGTGTGTATTTGGGTTTGTAGGGTTTTCCTGCAGGGCCCACTGGAGTCTTCCACATTCACCCTCCTGTTGTGTGAAACCTCACCCCGTTCAATCGTTACACTCTACTGAGTGTGTGTTCACTGAGAGCTGCCGGCCTTCAGAGAGAAGCTATTTCAATCACACAGAGAGCTAAAGATAGAACAAACCATAAACTGAGTGAGGGACAGAGAGAAAGAGAGAGAGAGAGAGAGAGTGAGTGAGGGACAGAGAGAGAGAGAGAGGGAGAAAGAAAGAGAGAGAGAGAGAGAGAGAGAGAGAGAGTGATGGACAGAGAGAGAGAGAGAGAGAGATGTGCTGTCACAGTGAGTTTCTATACTGACGCTGAAGAACTAATGAAGAAATAAATGAATGAACAAAGAAATTAATGAATTATTTAAAATGCTTCAACTCTACAAATGAATGAACAAACTATTGAAAGAACCATGAAATAAATGAATGTACAATTGAAAACATTTACAAATACAAATACATATATATGAATAACAATATAACAAAAAAAATGAATGAATAAATTAAATAGCAATCCAATAAATAAACAAATAAAATAATGATTCTAATTAATTACCAAACTAAAAATAAATAAAAGAATTAATGAACAAACTAACAAAAAAGAATGAACAAATAAAGACAATTAATGAAGAAACGAACGGATGAATGAATGAATGAATCCATCAATCAATCCAAAAAAAATTCTGAACTCAAAACAAAGAATGAATGAACATTACATGAACAAATAAGCAAACCAATAAATAAATTATGAAAATACATACAAATATTTAATTTAATGCATAAGAATATGATTCAAACTAATGAATTTACAAATTAACTAATGAATAAAATTAATGCAAAACCAAAAAAGAATCAACAAATAAGAAAAAAAAAATATATAAACAAAATATACCTACTAAAATATGAATAAATAAACAAACAAAATATGACAAAAAAAGTAACATATCTTTGAATGAACAAGCAGATGTATGAATAAACAAATGAAGAGTCTGGTTCCAAAAAAGCAATAAATCTATTTTGATTAATTTGAGTAAAATATGGTTTCTTTACCAAGAAAGTGGCAAGACTGAAAACCACTATTTTCTGTTTCAAACTTTCACATAGCATCTTTAGGTTATAATAATATTAGAAATCCAGGTTTTGTTTTTTAAATATTTATTTAAAAAATTATTTTTATATTATTTGTATTATTTTTTCCCCAAAATGCAATAAACCCATGATACTTCTTTTTCTCTCAAAATGCAATAAATCCATTGAATCAATATGAATATGGAAATTCCAAAATTACATTTACCTTACATTAAACTTCCGAAAGTGCATTCATCTTTGCCATGTTACATTCATTCAGTTGATCAGTGCTATGTGCTGTATTAACAAAAACATAAGTGGCATTAATAAAAACATTAACAAGCTAGGCAATATCGTATTCATAATCGAATGTGATTCATCTAATGAATGTGATTATAGCGTAGCTTGTCAGTAATCTATGTACAATCACATGGTGATTTATCATGCAGCCCCTGTTTGTTGATCATAAAGTTCAAAGTACATGAGAAAAACTAGGGTGCCACCATTACTATTTAGAGTGCATTAAATGGTGCGCTTTGATTGGTTGTTACTGTTTACAGTGCGTGGAATGGTAAGCTGTGAGTGGTTGAGCGGATATATGCATTCTGCAAAAAAGGGAGAATGGCATTTGCCGCGGTTTGGAAAAAAAGGGAGAAAACATGACCTTTAACTCTGCGAAAATTGCATTTTTCGTAAAATGAACAACTTTTCAATACCGACCAGATACAATACCGATTTTGGTGGAAACTCTTTTATTTTTTATCACGTTTATCACGTTTTGGAACCAAACTCTTCAAATAAACAAATGAGTAATTTAAACTCAATTAAATAAATAATTAATAAATAAATGAATAGAATAAATAAGAATAAATGAACAAATGAGAGGATGAATGAACTAATGATTGAACTAACAAATAAATTAGAACCAACCAAGTAAAATGAACGAATGAATGAAAGAACACACGAATGAAAAACAAATACATAAAATAAGAGGCATTCATACATACTGCAGAATCACCTCAGATTGTCAAACACTTTCAAACAGCCCAAATATCACCGCTGCACCACTGGAATATTAACTACAGAAATATTCTGCTCATGCGAACGCAGACATTCGTTTAACCTGTCTGAAACGCCCGCTGCCCCTCAGTCATGTCCTAACGGTTATTAAGACCCCAGAGTTTTATGGCTTACAAGAGGAGGATGTGAAATTCAATACACTTCATAAAGATCTCTGACATTTTAATTTACATCCTCCTTACAGACCATTACTAGACAGAGAGAAAGAGAAAGAGAGAGTCCTAAATGCTTTTGCAATATTGTACTCCAATAGTCGTGCTAATAAAGCAGCACTGAATTGAGATAAAAGAGAAAGTTAGATCTAGTCCAGGCCATATTTTAATGTGATGATATCAATTTCATATTTTAAAATTATAAAATGGATGGATTAATAAAATAATGACTCTAAATAATCTAAAAATTAACAAACAACTGAATAACAACAAAAAAGAACAAACATGAAAACAAATAATTAAAAAAACTCATGAATGAATGAATGAATTTCGCACATTAATAAATGAACAAACAGATGAACGGATGATTAAATAAACCATGCTAACTCCAAATGAAAGAAAGAATGATTGAAGAAATACATGAACAAACAAACTAAAGAATGAACAAAATGAAAAAGTGAATGAATTAATAAAAAATTATTCAAAATAATGAAGGAACCTATGAACAAACGAACCGAAGAAAAAGAACAAATAAAACAAAATAATTAATGAACAACAGATTGCATGTATGATAAAAAAAAAAATGTGTGAATGAACAAATGAAAAAAAGATTTAACTCATTAAAAATATAAATAATGAATAAACTAATTCATGGGCCAACAAATTAAGAAACGAGCAAACCATAAAAATAAATAAATTCTACAAAAACGATTTACACTAATGAATGTACATATGAAATAACTAATGAACAAACAAACAAAATAAAGATTAAAATAACAATTGCACAACTGAAAAATGAAGGAACAAATAAAGAAAAAACAAAAACACACTTGATGCCATCATTTTCTAAATATTCACAAAAAAAAAATTATTTATAAAATAACTTGTTTTGCAATATATCAATCGACAGTCGATTAATATGGTTCTATAAGAGCAGGAGAACGACTAATTGTGATTTCGAGAGGTTTAGAAGTTCAACCTACAGGAAAATACAACAGGAGAAGCTTAAATAACAGTAAACCTCTGTCTGACTGTTGTCAAATCCATCTCAAAATCAGCCTAAAATACTAGTTACACTTACTAATCTCTAGTCATAGTCATAGTCATAGCTGTTCTCTAGAGAAAGACAGAATACTGTAGATACAGTGTATACGAAAGATGTAAAGGAAGTGAATTCTCATTTTTACAGCCTATTTTTCAGATAGCATTAGTAGAAGACGAGTGTGTGTGTGTGTGTGTGTGTGTGTGTGCATGTGGTCAGATCCTGATAACAGCAGGTTATCAGTTGTGTTTATCAACACTGGTCTCTAGTGACCTTTATGCTGTAAAAGCAGGTCTCTATGGCATCAGGTTTCCCTGACACACACACACACACACACAAACATACTGTAGATGCATGCAGGTTTACTGGATGAAATTCAGTGGCAACAATATCTGTGATTAATGACTAGTGGTCAACCGATATATCAGCCGATATTTTGGTATTTTTCACTTTTATTTTAATGGCGCTAAGAAAAGCAGCGCCTGTGCGCACACAGTTAACAGTTCTGTCTAATACGAATAGAAGGCTGTCTAATAATAAGATAGAACGGTTAAACAAAGGAATTAATGTATACAAAAATATTACAATGATTGCTTTTATATTATTAGTAATAGAAAGGCAAACATTATATTACTTTCTCTTTGCCATCAGCTTTAAGCAAATACACATTTATTTCATTTAAACAAATCTTTGAATGACTAATGAATATTTAATTTCACAAACCTTGCAAACTTAGTCGAATCTAGCTGTGAGATCTTGTGAAGTGTATATCCAGCATGATCGCGTGTTCTCTGTGTGACGGTCAGTCCGTGTGAATTGAATGCTTTAAATTTTAAACGTGATTTCAAATTATGCTGCGCTTTATGCATTTGCCCACTGTCATATTCATGTCATTTTCACTGTGTGCTGTATGTAAAATGAGTGTTACCTTGGCTTTATTTGAAAAATATGATTCACAATGCACACAAACTTCCCAGAATACTGAGTGCCCAGCTGGTTACAGTGATTACATCCTTTTTCATTATATTTTTATTAAATATTTATTTGCTTGTAAAAGTATAATTATGTTTATTAAACACATTTATTTTTTAATCCATTGCCAAATGATTTCAAATTTCTTAAATATAAATAAAAAATGTATATCTATCTATCTATCTATCTATCTCTCTCTCTCTCTCTCTCTCTCTCTCTCTCTCTCTCTCTCTCTCTCTCTCTCTATATATATATATATATATATATATATATATATATACACACACACACACATACAGGCTTTATACCGGCTATCGACCCCCCTATTGGTCGACCACTACCAGTGACAAAGTGGACATGTCAAATATGTGCGTTTATTAATCGTAAATAATCGTAATAAAAAAAAGAAAAATACTTATTATTATTGAGGAAAAAAAAAACTCCTTAAGTTTAAGGCAGAACTGTCTACTAAACGTCCAATACAGTTCAGTGGTGTGTGAACAGGACAATAGAGTTACTTGTTTGAATTAAACTAAATGATGGCAATGAAGCAAACTAAGCCCATTCAAACCTGTGTCTCAATGACAGCATGCTGTCCTACACACATTCTGACACGCTGACAGCCAAGAAACCAGCTGTTGATGCACAACACACACACATGCTGGCATCCATGTAAAACACAAACAAGCCAGACTGAGCCATCCATCATATCACACACACACAAGCATGTGTGAGTGTGTGTGTGTGTGTGTGTGTGTGTGTGTAAGCACATGGAAATCTGTTCGGTCTGCTTGGCCAGATTATACACATGGACTGAGACACACACTACACAAAAACACACTCAAAGCCACTGTCATCTGCAGTATCTATATATATTAATTGATATATACACTACAATTCAAAAATACAGTACAAACAGTAATATTGTGAAATATTATTACAATTACAGAAACTGTTCTATTTCTATATTATATGCTTCTATTTTATCAGTCAGTACTTCAGTCTTAATTGTCACATGATCCTTCAGAAATATAATTCTGACAGACTGATATATTTCAAATGTTTATTTCTTTTAATTTTGATAATTATTACTGACAACTAAGGAAAATTCCAAATTCAGTATCTCAGAAAATTTGAATATTGCTTAAGACCAATACAAAGAAAGGATTTTTAGAAATCTTGGCTAACTGAAAAGCATGATCATGTACAGCACTTAATACTTAGTTGGGGCTCCTTTTGCCTGAATTACTGCAGCAATGCGGCGTGGCATGGAGTCGATCAGTCTGTGGCACAGCTCAGGTGTTATGAGAGCCCAAGTTGCTCTGATAGTGGCCTTCAGCTCTTCTGCATTGTTGGGTCTGGCATATCGCATCTTCCTCTTCACAATACCCCATAGATTTTCTATGGGGTTAAGGTCAGGCGAGTTTGCTGGCCAATTAAGAACAGGGATATCATGGTCCTTAAACCAGGTACTGGTAGCTTAGGCCCTGTGTGCAGGGGCCAAGTCCTGTTGGAAAATGAAATCTGCATCTCCATAAAGTTGATCTGCAGCAGGAACCATGAAGTGCTCTAAAATTTCCTGGTATATGGCTGTGTTGACCTTGGACCTCAGAAAACACAGTGGACCAACACCAGCAGATGACATGGCACCGCAAACCATCACAGACTGTGGAAACTTTACACTGGACCTCAAGCAACGTGGATTGTGTGCCTCTCCTCTCTTGCTCCAGACTCTGGGACCCTGATTTCCAAAAGAAATGCAAATTGTACTTTCATCAGAGAACATAACTTTGGACCACTCAGCAGCAGTCCAGTCCTTTTTGTCTTTAGACTATTCTGATGCGGTCTGTTGTTCAAGAAGCAGCTTGACACAAGGAATGCGATAGCTGAAATCCATGTCTTGCATACGTCTGTGTATAGTGGTTCTTGAAGCACTGACTCCAGCTGCATTCCACTCTTTGTGACTCTCCCCCACATTTTTGAATGGGTTTTGTTTCACAATCCTCTCCAGGGTGTGGTTATCCCTATTGCTTGTACAATTTTTCCTACCACATCTTTTCCTTCCCTTTGCCTCTCTATTAATGTGGTTGGGCACAGAGCTCTGTGAACAGCCAGCCTCTTTTGCAATGACCTTTTGTGTCTTGCCCTCTTTGTGCAAGGTGTCAATGGTCGTCTTTTGGAAAACTGTCAAGTCAGCAGTCTTCCCCATGATTGTGTAGCCTACAGAACTAGACTAAGAGACCATTTAAAGACTTTGCAGGAGTTAATAAGCTGATTAGAGTGTGGCACCAGGTGTCTTCAATATTGAACCTTTTCACAATATTCTAATTATCTGAGATACTGAATTTGGGATTTTCTTTAGTTGTCAGTTATAATCATCAAAATTAAAAGAAATAAACATTTGAAATATATCAGTATTTGTGTAATGAATGAATATAATATACAAGTTTCACTTTTTGAATGGAATTAGTGAAATCAACTTTTTGATGATATTCTAATTATATGACCAGCACCTGTTATGTATATATATATATATTTGCATTGATTAACACTGACACCACAGTAAAAAAAAAAACGGTTCAGTGACTAAAATACTGATTCAGACTGATTAAACTAATTCAGTGAAGGAGTCGTCAAACTGATTCCAAACATAACTCATAACTCAAAACATAACTGAGTCTTTTCAGATAATTAATTAAAAGAATTATCTCATAATAATTATTTGTTGCCAGTCGGACTACTGCTCGTGCTGAATGTTTGTTTTGGGTTGCAACTGAAGAGCATTTTTGTAATACATAATCTTTTTATCCCATTAAATCCAATTCCGCATGCAGACTCACATTCAGGACTCCAGAGGTGATTTATTTTGCAGTGATTCTAGAAATTAAGAGCTCCACCGCACTTACACAGATACTCAAAACACTAACAAATGCATACACACATATACACAAACATGCAAGAAAACACACAGTGATCTGAATTCAAGTCCTAACTAGAGACAGAAGATAGAACAAGTTTAATATGCAGCAGTTACTACTATTTAGTTACCTATGGCATGTCTACATTCAGACAGCTAGGTGTGTCTGGTGTATGTTTAGTTTCTTGAGGGTCAATGCCATCCATGTAAAACTATGAAAATGCCACACATGCCAGTTGCTAAGATACGATTGTATCCTTTGTGCCACTGTAGGAACTTATAGTTAGAACAAACAAAAAAATACACTATGTGTGTACTTTCTAACACACAAACCTCCAGAAGACTAGTCCTAAATAAAACTGTCCATGTTAACCTGTTAACTGTCACTCACGTTTTTGAAGATAGACTTGAATGTGCATGATACAAACCTAAATTTTTATAATTCATGACTGAAAACATTTTGTAACATGGTTTTGATGTGCCATTTACATGGTAATGCAATGTCTGATTTTAAAATGGGTTTTAAAGGATGAATTTTGAGATTTTATGTTTTCAAGTGATATATAACTTCTGATGATTTATAAAATGTGATAAAGAAAAAGGCAACGAGGAATTTTTTTTTTTTAAACAAAGGTCAAAGTTCCTTTTGTAATGTAGATTTCTGAGGGGGGCACTCTTCTCATAAATTAATCTATTACTTTTCCTACATAATTTTTAACAAAAAATTTTAGTAAAATATATACTTGGGAGTCTTAGACCTTTCCAACGATATATAGTTTGTCAAGATTAGATTAGATTTGATTGTAATATAATATAGTCAACGTAGGCGTTCTGTATACGGGACGGGGGGACAGTTAACAGGTTAAACACACACACACACACACACACACTGCAGCACTGCACAATGTTGCTAGCATTTCCAAAGAGATATCGATTGTGTGTTCAGAGTCTCGGCGGTGCTTCATTGTTTATATTCAGAACTGCCACTTTTAGTTTTCATTTAACGTCCATCTTAAACAACCTTCTGTCTCCTGATTGGCTAAAACAGAAATGCGAGTCAATAGTTAAATGCCTTAAGCAATTTATTATTTTTTTATTAATGTTAGTCAAGTTTCTGCACCAAAGAGAAAGACAAAATTTAGTTTTTCATGAGCATATCCTCAAAACTAAATGCTAAAGTCGGCATGAAACCGACATTGCTTAAACCATATTGTAATGGATTTCCAATGAAATAGCTATTGAACAGAACAAATCATTGGACTGGATCATAAACCATGATCCTTTGAGTAAGACCATAAAGTAAAAAAAAAAAAAAATGACATGGATGCATGGATGAATCATTAAAAATAAAAGCAGTAACATGCATAGAGAAAATTCATTGGGACAATTTTGATTTAATGACAAATTTTAAATTGGGCCCCTTCACACGGAACAATTGATAGTGGGTTTTCTTGCCATTTAAAATAAAATAAAATTATAATGTATATATATATATATAAACATGAAACTGAATATTTTGTGGGACGTATTATAGTATAGGACTTTGAGATTTGATAGAACATGTTATTCAACAATGATTAATTCATTTAATATTAATTATATTTTAACTAATAACTAATCATTTTAATATTTATAACAATAATATTATATGATATGGCAATAATATGAGATATTATATATTTATTACTTTAGAATAACAGACTGATAAATCGTGTACAATAAGATCAGAGTTATTTGTTGAGAATGCAAACAGGATCTGTTTAATTTCATATTCATATTCATTTTTTATTTTTTATTTTATTTGGAAAGGTCTTATCTTATTTATGAGTATTCATCCTGCTAAGATGATCTTTAGAAAAGACCGAGTTGCTAAATAAACGTGTGCATCTAATGTCACTTCTCACTGGAATGTTAAGCTTCTTTTTTTTCAAAACCAGTCCACTTTTAATGGGTTTTCATTTCTAAGCGTACTGGAGTCAAAGCAAATACACCCAGACTTACTCCAATTGTATTATTACTTTTTGCGCTATTGATAAGAGGGTTGAAGCACACTGCATCTTCTCGTGCGCATCCGTGTATGTGTGTGTGTGGTGTTTCCCTGTGGTTGGCTGCTGAAAGTGCTTACACAGTAGCCAGATCTACAGCATAACCGCCATACATCATCTCACAGATGAGCTGCCAGACACACACAGACACGGGCATGACTCCAGCTGCTGATACGAATCTTCCCTTCTCTCTTGCTCTTGTGTTAAGTCTCTCTGCTGAGTGATCACATAAACTGACTCTTCACAGCATTTCACTGCCCCTTGAGCCTCCTGATGCCCCGGCTGCCCCTCTCAGACCCACACAGTGAGATTGAATCACGTCAAACTAGACCCAATGAGTATGAGAGGTGTAGCACAGAAAGAAAATAGGTGGGAGGGTGTACTTCTTTCTTCCTATACAAGGCTTATTTTAATGAGAAATTAATATTTCTAGATTTTTTTTATGTACACTGCTATTCAAAAGTTTAGGGTCAGTCACTTGTTTTAAGACATTTAACTTTTATTCAGAATGAGTGCAAACTGATCAAAAGTGATAGTAAAGAAATTTAAGTGTTTAAGTAAGGGACAATTTGTGCTCTGCATTTAACCCATCCAAGTGCACACACACAGCAGTGAGTAGTGAACACACACCTGGAGCAGTGGACAGCAATAATAATAACTGTTGAAATGAGCATCAAATCACCAAGTTAGAATGATTTCTGAGAGATCATGTGACATTAAAGACTGGAGCAATGGTTGTGTGATAAACGCTTCGTAACAATGCAAGACTTTTACTGCATTTACTGTAATTATTGATTAATGTAATGTGTTCAGAATGCATTCAGAAAGGCCATTATGGTTTGATTTAACCATAAGTAATCCAAACCTACCTTCTGCCAAACCAAATGCAGATGTGAAATTAAAAAAAAAGTGGCATCTAGCTGCGCAAATCTATCCACGTGTGAAGAAGGATAGCCAAAGCAGCATGTCAGACTTCATAAACCCTGATGGTAATTTACTTTTAACATTTCTGCTCAACTTCAATAAAACAGCTTCGGATATCAGCCGCCGATGGGAAGAAAGGAGTGCTTTTCATTTCCTTTACATGCACAAAACAAGTAAGTGTGTGTGTGTGCTAGTATGATTGCCAACACACAAACACACTGGAGAATCAGTCATGGGATCAGTCACGAGCACATGGTGCCATAACATACACATTCACACGCAGGAGCCATCAGGGGTCACATGTGATGATCCGTTTTCACACCGGCAGAAAACAAATCATTAATCTACTGAACTGAACTCACATCAGCCTCAAAATAGAGCTTCTATCGATTCGCTCTCCCTCCAGTGCCATCTGAGGAATTATTCAAATGCTTTCTCACCGTCTGGCTGTAGAAACAATGAAGAAACTACGTGTGCTGTTTTCAACATCTCTAAACCTGAGGACAAAATGGCAGGAAATTACAGACGGAGGAAAATATCCTGTAAAAAGAGATCGAAAAGGGACAAAGAGTGTGAAAGCAAGTCTAAATCCAACTTGGAAATGGGACACGATTCATTTCACATTTAACATGATTCATTCATGTTAAACAGAGCTAGTTCACAGTGGTTTTTGAAGAAGTCTGTGAATGGCATAAATTCCAGTTGAACAGAAATCCACTGCCGTTTGTCTTCGAAGAAATTTGCCCTTGGCGAGCAGCGTGCATTCTTCGCATCTCTTGTGATGCTTTCACAGCAGACAGAGGCATGTGGCATTCTGTACAACTTGTGTTTTGATAGGAAAACTAAAGGGATACAACCATGAGCAAAACACTGAATCAGTCAAACAACACTTTCAAACGAATTAAAGAAACATTTCACCCAAGAAGGTGAAAAAGGTGAACCCAAAATTTACACCCACTTAGGGCATCTGAGATGTAGCGGAGTATGTTTCTTTATTGGAACAGATTAGGGTTAATCCCTTTCTCAGTAGTAGATCCTCTGCAGTGAATGGGTGCCGTCAGAATGAGGCATCTGCATCATCTACATCTTGAATGGCCCAATCATGAGTAGTTTCAGACAATTTTCAATATTGGGTGAACTATTCCTTTAAATCGCTTATATAATCTGAATTTGGAGGTTGTACATTAGTATATGCGTCGGAACCAGCCAGTTTGGGCTCTTCTGGATTTGAATCCAAAGCTATTTTTGGAAAGCTATTTTTCGCTTTTCATGGCTTCAAAAGAAATATGTTCATGCTCATGCTCAACTCCTTTGTCTTGCTGAGGCTAATCTCATAGCTTGCATTTATGCATCCTAAATACACCCAACTAAATGCATTTTTCTAAGACTCAAATATTCTGTTCACAAATTATATTTAGTGTCATTTGTCTTCATTTGTTTTCTTCACACAAAGTCTCAAACTTGATCTCAAGCCCTCACTGATGCTGTAGTCTTGGTAAACAATTATACTAACTATACTGAAAAATATTAAAATAACGTTACTGCTGTTGGCCAGTCATAATTTTGATTATTTTAGAAAAATAATTTCACAAATTAAAAACTGAAATGGTTTATAATTGACTATATGCAAATTTTAGTTTTGTAAATGTATTATATATATTAAATATTTGTATAACAGATTTACATAGTTTAAAATTGAATATCTGGGTAAAATGATAAAATCTACACATAAAAACATTTAGGAAACCAGAAAAAATAAAGAATAATCTTGAAAAATGTTATGGTACTCATATTTAACAAAAAAAAAAGAAAAAGAAAGAAAGAAAACAAATCTTTCTAGCTTTAATAGAAATCAAACTGTGTGACATAAAAACTGCTCAAAGTGGAAGGACACACACTTCTTAAAAAAATAATTATAAATGTAAAAGCAATGTAAAAAAAGAAATAGTGTTGCAGTTAAGCATATACTGCTGTTCAAAAGACCGTTTTTTTTTTTTTTTTTTTTTTAAAGAAATTAATAGTTTTAATATATTAAATTGGTCAAAGTGGCAAAAAGGTCATGTGAAAATGATACAACAAGATTTCTGTAAAAACAAAAATGCTATTATTTTCAAGTTTCTATTGATAAAAAAATCCTGAAACAAAAAAGTACCCCAGTTTCAACAAAAATATTACGCGGCACAACTGTTTTCAACATTGATAATAATAAAACATGTTTCTTGAGCAGCAAATCATCCCTCTTCTTGAGCACACAGAAACACTCTATCAATCTCTCAGGTATCTAACCCCAATCTTCCCTCTCCAAAAGCCTCAATCCAAACTTTTATTGTGCTCGGCCTGCCCAGAAGTGCAGACAGGAGTCTCCTTTATCACTCCTCAGACCCTGGACAAGAAGAAAGAAAGGCTGCACTGGAAACAGCTGAACTGGAGATGACTTCTCTTCACTGCTAAGCCGTTGGGGGGTTTGGAGATAGTGTTTGGAGACACTGTCTCAGTCTCTCTCAGTGGACAGCGCTGATAGGGTTATGAGAGGGGAAGTGAGTGAAGACACTTCCTGTTGTGAGTCGCAGTGGGACACTGTCAGTCAGACGAAAATAAATGATTACCTTCAGCTCGTCCAGATTCAAACATTCAGAGTGTCTCAGGTTGGGATATATGATGTGTCCTGCTACTCAACACTTCCTCCCTCTCATTACTTACTCAAGCTTCCCTGTTCACCTAGCTTCCATTCAGGATGCATCTGTATTCTCTCACTCCGGCGTCCTCAAACTCTTTCTTTCTGCAGAAAATGGCACTGAATTATGCAGTGATGACAGGAGGGATGGAGGTAGATTGTCAGTCTCATGGATGGAGGACTGTCAGTCTCATTCCCCGCTAACACTGACTGTTATTTTACTGCTGGTCGCTACTGAGCATTCCTGAAGCTGGACGTCCCGATGTTGCTGCAAATAGCTTTTAAAAATCTGATCACAAATGACATGAACTACTGGTAAAAATCATATGTAATTTAATTCAACACCATTTAGTTTTCTTGCTTCTTAAAATTATATCCTGGAGCGGAAATTAGTTTATGTTGAAAAAAAAATTGCTAACGGGGTAAGACAAAATAAATGTGTTTTCTTTTTGAATTAAGTTTATTTAGTCTCTGTAGTGCATTTTAGGCATACATCCAGGGCCGGATTAACCATACGGGCAACTGGGCAATTGCCCAGGGGCCCAAGACCTCTAAAGGGCCCAGGGCAGCAAGGGCACGAGCAAAATACTGTATCTGGTATTCTCCCGCTTTATATTAAACGAACTGTCAACACGGGCTTTTGCGCTGCACAGAGAGACGCTGCGCTGCCTATGACTTTGAACGTGAGTTGAGAGCGGTTGAGAGTCAGTCTCATGCGGACTGACCAATGAAGAGAGGGCCTCAAGTTAAGGCCCTCTCCTCATTGGTCAGTCCGCATGAGGTGGGTCAAATGTTACGCCGGAGCGGGTTACGTCAGGCGTTGCTACAACAGAAAAAATCTGACATGGAGAAGCCAAGTGGGAGCTCGAAGCGGAAATTAAAAAAGGAAAGGACATCAGAAACAGAAAATTTAAAGTATATACCTAAAATAGATAATTTCTTCACTCCTGTTAATGTTGCCGACAGGATCTGTTAAGTCAGCTTCCGTCAACGACGAGGACAACTCAGGTAAGTTAGCCAGCATAGACGTTGGAACAGGGAGGGCTGAGGGGGCGGCCGCCCCCCTCCCCGTTTTCCCACCCCATATATATATATATACAGACTCTAAATTAAAATGTGTTTGATTTAAGCCTACATTTCAAAATTTTGTGTCAGAAAATGTATTGTTTTTAAGCCTTTCGCACGTACGATCACACAGGTGTAATCAGTCTAGGCTGGTCCCTGGCGCATACGATCAAGTGCATCACATGATCAACTGCTAAATTCAAATGTTGAATTTAGCCAGAGACAGGCGCGCTCAGAGCTGTCATATATCACAACTTTTCATTGTTTTCAACCACATACTGTTTATTTTAGGTTTCAAACATATAAATTCACATAAGTACAAAAAAAACAATACATTTAGAGTTTGTAAAATACACACTGATGTCTATGGAAGAGGTAATAATAATCCTTTCCATTATAATTCGACACGTTTTATTCATATCAGATACACATTGTGTAAGTTACTTCAATGTTTACTCTATTCTATTCCCAGTTCACCAGCCACTTACTTTTAGATATTTCAGGAGAAGTGGATGAATTCACGTGTTGTAAACATAGAGGTTGTAAATCCAACAGATCCGATTCTCTGAACTGCGTCTGCGGCACAAACTAACACGGCGGCACCCATCGCGCATACAGATCAACTAACGTGATCGTTATAAAGTTGTTTTAACAACAATATACTTCCACTTGCAAGTATTTGACAATCGGAATATCAGATATTTCATGCCATAGCTAACACATTTGTGAATATTCTGAATAAAAAAGGAAAAATGACATAAAATCAGATCATCATTCATTCAGCGCTGTTGCTGCTGCGATTTGTCACGTGACAAGCAATGACGCGTCACCATGGAAATGCCGCCCCCCCTCTTACAATATAGTTCCCACATCCCTGGTAGCCAGGACTTTTCTACACCGCCAGCTTACGTTTACAGCCCAGAGAGCGAAGAGCATTTCAAATTCAAACATGCACTTCGTCATTATTTAGGACTAAAAATGTGTGTTTTGCCAGATTATGTAGCATTTATTTCTTGTTGAATTCTGGTGAAACAGGGTCACTCTGTCAGGGTGATTTCTGCTTAAAATGAGCTGAGAACCAAATTGTTCTTGATGTGTCGTCTGTGGTCTTCTGTTATAGCTCTATCAATTCAATACATTTATATTGGGAATAAATGTTGTTTAATAAACAATGGTTTGAAAGTGGTTGCTTATTTATTCATTTTTGTGAAAATGGAGGATATTTCCCTCCCTCTCAATTTAGTGGGTCAATTTTACCAGATTATACAGATGCTGATGAGTTTTGTTTTCATAGCATCGTATGTGAGTGAATGTCTTTGATAGGGGACATAGTAGTGCATTTGTAGTTCTATGAGCATTTAAATATTTGTAAATCAAAATACACCTGATGACAGTTAGAATTTGAAGTATTGAGTATATTTACTGTTTATTACAGTAATACATTCTGTATATGACCATATTATGGTGATCCTGGGGTCGTGATGATGGGGCCCTTGAATATTGTTGCCCAGGGTACAACAAAGTGTTAATCTGGCCCTGCATACATCTCATTAAATTTATTTAGATTTCTCAAAAAAAAGAAAAAGATTTATTATCATATGCCAAGTTAACTGAGCTCGTTTTAAAATACAAAGGAAAATGTTTTTTTTATATATAGTGCACTTAGGTTGCAGGAAACTTTGAAATTGAATGACCTCCAGTCTTAGTGCAACTGCAGATCCCTGTCAGTGTGAACAGTCCTTTAGATGATGGTCAATTCTTCCATTACAGGCTGAATTGATTATATATATATATATATATATATAGATTGATATTTATATTTATTGATTATACCACTTCTGCTTAACCACACAATATTAAATAATTATTATAATTTTTAAAAAAAAAAGTTAAATATAAAACATAAAAAATTAATAAATAAATATTGAATAAATTACAAATTGGATTGATTATATCACTTCCACTGACACACACTACATAAAATAAAATATTAAGTTATATATATAAATAAAACAATGCAAAATAAATATGAATAAAAAAAAAAAACATTAAATACTACTCAGAAAAGAAAATCTCAATCTGCTCAATAACAACAAGTAAAGCTGAGCTCATACAAACTGAGATTTCAACAACAGGTCAGCTCAAATCTGACTTCTGCTAAAACTTATGGACTTCAGTACCATGGACAGAGACACAAACACAAACTTCAGTACCATGGACAGAGACACAAACTTCAGTACCATGGACAAGAAACAAATGAAAGACACCACTGCTCACAGACCGATGCAAAGGGAGAAAGTGTCAAGTTTTACAACTGCTATGCAGAATAAAAAAAGCACACATGATTCAACAAAAAAAAGACCAATCACAAAATAATCTGATATGTTCTACACACAGAATACGGCCCCGTTTACACTACTGCTTTTAGGTTTTAAAACGGCGCTTTAGAATTAAAACGAGCCATGTTTACACTGGCGTTTCAGCTGCGTTTCAGAAACGATCTCCGTCTACACTAGGGGTGGGCGATATCTCGATATGTAAAATATATCAATATATTTTTTTTCAACTCGATATAGATTTTGACATATCGTATATATCGATATATTGTTTATATTTAATTCTGATTCCGCCACTTTGCTTGTTTACCCTCTGTGCTGGGCTCGCCCCCGCTCGCTCGCCCCCCTACTCCTTGATTTTGTCTACCCTCCCCTCGCGTGTTGTCTTATATTGAACATGGCGGTGTCCGCAACCAGACCGGAGGCTACAGAACTAGACTCAAAATAAAGGACAACTGGCTCCATTATATGGAAATACCTCGGTTTTAAGGCTTTGGGCGAACAGCAGGCAGATGTCTACTGTAGGGCCCTATGATTTCCGCGATGCAGAAAACACGGACGGAATCGCGGAATCCAGTCATAAAAACGGAATTTACAGTTTAACGTGGAATGTCAAGGAATTTGTCAAATTTTGAATGAATTAATCAAAAGTATGTCTGTGTTCATGGCGCAGAAGCGCGGCTTCGTTTATTTACACACACGGAAGCGCGCGTGACGTGATTTCAGCCAGAGACAGTTTGAAAGCACTTTGTTTCAGCTTCTGTCGTCTCACTCAATAAGGACGTGAACACTTGAACAACATCTCCAGAACAGCTCTGAGAGTCACTTCATGAGCATTTGACCATTTGATTTGAGTAAAACTAGCCTCATATATCACATCATAGACTGTAGTATCACATACACAGAACTGTAAAGGTAAAAAAAAAAAACTGTAAAGGTACGGTAACCCGTCAAAATCTGGTCTGGTTTATGTTAAAGACAAGTATTTTCCAGAAATCTATTAGTATTGTTCAGCAGAATGTACATAGCCTACTTCTATTAAAATGAAACAAACATAATTTTTTAAGGAATAATCACACAACATTTCTTCCATGTTTTATTTTTATTAGTAAATCCCGTTTTGTTTACCAAAAAAATTATGTTTGCTTACTTTTCAATAATTAAAAGATAAATTAAATGAATGTTTTATGCTTTCATTTGATAACCAGAAAAATTTTAATACACAGAATTTCAGAGGGGGAAAAAGATTTCATAAGGCTATTTTAAGAAAAAAAATTAACAAATTAAGTTGTCTTTATGCATTTAAATAATTACACATGCTAAAACACAGAATTAGGTAACAATAAAACATATGGTGAAGAAAAAAATTAAACATTTCATAAGGCCCTGAACCTGTAATATTTGGCATATGTTTTTGCAGTAGTTTTTGGGGGGTTATTTTTCCTGTAAAGATATCGAGATATATATCGTATATCGAGATATAGCAAAATATATGGAGATATATTTTTTGCTCCATATCGCCCAGCCCTAGTCTACACTACATGACCGAAAACACATGTCACATATCCATTCATGCACACTGGGCATGCGCGAGAAAGTGAAAACAAGAAGTCGGTTGCTAGTCCCTGGCAGGTTCAACAATGAGCATGATGGCGAGGAAAAGAAAGGACATCTTTGTGTGAACAGATGATGAGATGAAATTGTTACTCAAAGTAACTAATGATTACAAGGCGGCCGACAATGTTGATTGGGAGTCAGGCTAAAACAAATACACTGACATACTAGACAGAGACATGATACGGTTACACGGTCATTAAGGATACACAGGGGATCACATGGTTTTCACAATAGTTTTTGAAAGTCTCCATTTTGGTCCATTTACACTGAAACTGAGTTTTCAAACTAAAACGGGGTCAGCAGCATTTTCAAAAGTCTCTGTTTTCGAACGTGGAAAATGCCGGAGTAGTGTAAACAATAGTCGTAACCTTAGCAAAAGTTGTGCATTTAAGTTATGCGTTGACAATAAAAGCGTAAAGCGATTTGAGTGCTTAGAAAAAGCGCTACATAAATGTAAGGAATAATAATAATTATTATTATTATTAAAATGAAAACGCATTAGTGTAAACAGGGCTTAAACATCACCGATTCACAATGAGACCTGAATCTGGCCGGGGCATTACAGTGTGATGTCAAAAGAACCCAAGTAACCATTAAAACAGCATTACACATAACTAATAAACTAACAAGCATTCTACAGCAATCAAATGTACTATGGCCCTACAGCAGAGAGTGAGCAAAAAAAAAAAAAAGCGTATGTAGCTTGAGGACAGAATTCCTACCTTGACGTGACTGAATTCGTTCTTGCTGGCGTCTGTGCCGACTGGTTTATTTTCAGCACGTGGCTTTAGGACCTGCCGCAGTGGGCTAGAGACAGGCAGACCTGTTACACTGATACCATCTGAAAGCACACAACAATATACATTAGACATCCGACACACATGAACACAGCGGCCAGAGGCCTGAGAAACAGCAAGAGGGGAAAGAGAGATCACTATCTTCTGTGAATTATGTGAGGAGAGGACGCTATTATACAGCTATAATTCCTCACATTCAGTGGACGTGAACATCACTCAAATGCTTTCCTCTCTATTTCTCTCTCCATCCGCCTTTCTATCTCTCAGCGCATCTGTTTGTCCGGCATTTAGCGCTCGAAATAAAAATTAAAATCTATAACGTGACAGTTTGAAATGTGATGAGGTGGAAAAACTTGGTAATAAGGCGCTGGAGTGTGTGTGCCGCAGTGGCTCTCTGGAACACACTCAGGTGGATATATTTTATCTCTCCGGCACGTACGGATAACGGCATTAACTTATAAACGCACACACAAATTCATTCAAGCGAGAAAGATTCTGGATTATTTTTAGAAATGGAACATAAATATGATGAATGAGACTTGGACTTAAATGGTCTGCAAGCCTGCAAAAACATAAAAAACACAAAACTAAAGAACACAGATCCTCAAATGTATGACGTCAACTGCAGCAGGGCTGGGTGAAATACCCTATTTAAGTTATATCTGCAAGGATTTAGCTGGTTATATAAAATTAAGTAACATTGGTATAATTTTACTACATTTTATTTGAACATTAAGTTTCTAATGGAGCATGTCAGTATGGTTTTCTGAGTATTAAAACAAATGTTTTAAATGTCTGATTGAAGCTTTTTAATTGAAGCTATTTTAAAATGGTGTTGGAATTGGAAAGTGCAATTCATTTCTAATCAGTTATAAATTTTTAAGTTCGATACACATATGAAAATGTTTGCATCACTCAAAAACGTTGACAAAAGTCCTCACAGTCCAATTCCAATATGAAATAAAAATTTACCCTATTTAATTATTTTATGAATGGTCCTCATTAACATTCACAGAGAAGTGCCCTAACAATCAAATTTCTTCTCCTTAATTATCCTGTGTCATTTGGAAATATGTCAGATTATTGTCATTAAAAAATTAATAAATACATGACCTGCTTTGACTCTGTCTGAAGGAAAAGGATGATGGTAAAATGCAGCATTAACCATGCATAGATTTCTCTCTGAATCTCATACAGATGAATTTTGACATTCAACAGAGGAGGAAGAGCAGTAAGGGGCCCGGTGAAAAGTTCATGGACGAAAATGTAGCTCATCACTATTTGAACAGAAACATCTATTAAATAGCATGTGATTTTCAGTCATCTTTCAAGCGCTACCTCTCTGCTGCTCAGTAAAATAGTACACAGCAGCTCACATCAGGAAAGATCTGGTCAGTATTTGTGTTTTACCACCGTTGGGTTCTGAAAGGGAACGAGAGGGTGTTTAAACACTTGACACATATAGAACTTACGGTCCTAATTACGAGTCCCACGGCCTCCGAAATGACATCACTTCCCTTCTGACACAATATTGTGTCTGACACAATATGTCGTAATGTCTGCTGCTAACTTTACAAGACTCAGACGCCCAGACTCCAGAACAGAGCAAACAGACTGACATGAGGTAAGAGGAGGCGGAGTTAAGTGTTACACAAGCAGGAGAGGGCGGAGCTTATGTGTAAAATAAAATTACAAAGGTTTTATAGACTGGACGAGGGGTAGACCTGACATGTTGAAAAGAGATGGTCTTCATCCCTCCAGGAGGGGATGGGAGATTTAATAATATGAATAGTAATAAAAATAAATTATTATTTATATATAGTGCCTTTAAAAGTGAATAAAATAAGATACAATTAAATGATCTACCACTAATGAATGTTATCATTAACAGATGTAATTTATTTTCTTACTTAAGTAAAATGCAGCAGGTCGCATCGAACAACGTGGTGCTCAGCGATTACCAGACGTTACCCAGTGAGGCTAGGAAGTTCATCCCTATGTAGCATTGTGACATCATCCGCACCAGGGCTGACGTCCCGCATGAAGGGCAAACGTTTACCTCCAGCGGGCTCTCAGCGGGGGGAGCCGTCCAATTTAATGGAGCCGCTCTCCTCTCTCATTATGTTGTTTTTGCACTGACATTTTAACATTCAGGCACTAATGTGTTTAGTCTGACTGTCTGGCCCTCATGCGCTACCTCTTTCTGACGGGGAGACGATTTATAGAGGACGGATGAATGAACGAAACTGGG
The DNA here is from genome assembly GCF_003368295.1 of Carassius auratus. Taxonomy (NCBI): domain Eukaryota; kingdom Metazoa; phylum Chordata; class Actinopteri; order Cypriniformes; family Cyprinidae; genus Carassius; species Carassius auratus. Next base: position 3,373,788 of record NC_039286.1, read on the forward strand.
CAGCATATTAAAGAAACTCCCGTATAGACTGAACCCAACGGCCTCCTGAGAGACAGACAGAGCACTGCATCACAGTGATGACATCAGCACCATCACAGCTTGAGTTACGCTGACAGGAGAGATGAAGACAAACACAGAGAGAGCGACCGAGACAAAAAGGGAAAAGAAAAAGGGTTGAAGGGAACAGAGCGAAAGGAACAGAACGAAAACGTACAATGTGCTCAACTTTCAAATGTTTTTACTAAGCGGATTCTTTTTAATGAATCGTTCAAACAACTCACTGAACCACTGACCTTAAATCTGTTGACAACATATATATAAGCTAGTGGTGCATGTTGCATTTTCATATGCATACTGTATTAGAAGTGTTGAGAATGCAGCACTTTCCCCCTTGGGTTTACATAATTCACATAGGTCAGGTCATAAAAATTGGTATACGTATGAAATTTGTATAAATATGCTGACAACAGTCTGGAAGCTGCTTCATGTGAAACATGCAACACCAAAGACGTCTCGCATCCTATTATGACTTTGCAATGGAAAGAAGGATGAGCAGCCAATCAGAGATTAGAAAGTGCAACATCAAACTTCAACATTTTAATGACTTGTTTTGATCTTCCTTTAATCGTTTCTACAGTTATCATGATGAGAAAAGTGCTAATATTACTGCTAAATAACAGCAATAATGTGTAAGCACCTGCGATAATATCAGTAGTGTTTACAATTCACTGCCCTCTGCATGCTGCGCTAATAAGACTGGCTTTAAGCTGTCTTATCGGCCTAATTCGGAGAAAATTATTATTTCAACAATAATTAAAACATTTTAACAGCTTCTGAGGAGAAACCCAGGAGAGGAGAGAGAGCGGAAGGAGGCCGTTCAGCTCGCACCTGTTTGTAATTCAAGCAGAAACACAGTCTGCTACAGTCTGCTCTCCTCGTGTCTCATTAATATTTACAAGCGTGTACAAAGAGACCGAGATAACCTGGAAGACATTTCTCAGAGGTCGCTCTTTTGGGATCCAAATGGATTCATAAACATTTTATACTTTATTCTTCATATATCACAATTTTCTATTAGAATATTTAAAAATGTTAATTGAATAGATCATTTTATATATTCAAAATATATTTTAACATTGCATATTTTTTTATAATAGTTTATTTTCATATGACTTTTATTTTTATCATTTGATATTTGATATTTTATTTTATTTATCATTCAAAATTTTATTATACAAATTTTAATTACTTTTTAACATTTTGTCACATATTTCTTTTTTGTTCTATTAATTTAGAAAAAAAAGATGACTTTTTAAAATACAAATTTTTGTTCATTTATTTATTGACTTGTTGATTTAAAACTTTTTTTCAGCATCATTACTCCATTCTATACTGATAGATATATTACAAAATACTTTTGAACAGAACAGTGTACATGTGAATGACGATATGTCTTGTTCAAAAACATATGATATAGTTTCAAGCAAATTTGACGTTTAGTAGAAACAACTGTGATAATGGCACATGAGAGGTAAAACAAGAGGCTAGGCAGGAAGGAAGAAGATGTAAGTTTAAGACAACCAGGAAACAGACAAAAAGAACAAGATGTAAAGAGGAAACAGATATTAATCGAGAGAGGAATTAAGAGAGGGCCGAGCGTATGGGAGAGGGGGTAATACAGGAGAGAGATGACCGATGTCTCTGTTGAATGTAAAATGAGAGAGTACAGACACCATTTCAAATCACCTTGCTTGGATCAGATCTATCATAACAGGGAAAAGTGAATACTGCCTTTCTATCTTTTAGAGAGCAATCAAGCCCGTCTTGATTATAGTGTGATGGCTCCGGTGATGCACTCTCAGAAACTGAGTGTAAATCGGATAGGACAAACCAGACCGGACCCCAATGATGTTGTTTTTGTGTGTCAGCGTATGTGTGCTGCTTTCATGTGGAGGTTTACCATCGTTCAGGTCGTTTAACAGGTTCTCCTGACCGGAGAAATCCAGTTTGGCGCTTATGTTGACAGGGATGGAGACGGATTGACCGGACTTCAGAGGCAGGTGGGACAAAGCGTCCTGCAGGTCCCAGGTCAAGAACTCACCAAACAGCTTCTCTGTAAGACAGAAAAAGGGAGATATTTGGTCAGTGACTATTTTTTTTGTAATAAAAATAAAAAAAAACACTACCAACTGTAGTGTTTTTAATCTTATTTTTAAAAATAAGTTGAAAAAACTAAAACAATAAATATATATATAATATAACAAATATTTCTTAATATATTGTCATGCATAATCAATTTTAATAAATGGATCTGGACATAAAAAATAAAATGCACATCACTGATTCATCTTTTTCTTGCATATCTATATATTTATAGCTGCACAAAAACAGTAAACCTCTGAATCAAATACTACAAAAGTAGCATGTAACCACAACATGATATATGCAAAATTTAATTAATTAATTGGAGGAGCCCCTGCGGTACTAACACAGACTCCCTTCTGAAGACCCCTGCTGTATAACAATCTATTCAATTCAATTTATCGCAGAAATTCTCTTTATTACAGTATGGGAATAAAGACTTTCTTTGGCTAACTATTCAATCAACTCCAAATCTCGCTGGTATTAAATAATTCAGCCTGGTAAACTGCAGATTTATAAACCTTTGGTGATGCAAACTTTGGAAAAGAAATCCATCATAGAAATATCTTAAGAATACATCAAATAACGTTAAAGAAAACCCAGATCAAAAGTTCTGAGTTCAGATGTGTGATCAACATTGACATCTGCTCCGAGAGAAACTTCTCAGACTCTCTGCATCTGGCAAATAGTTTCTTATGTTATATTTTATATCAAGTATCTGATGTAATAGCAAAGTTGATCTCTAACTATAAAAAAAGACATAAAAATAAAAAATTACTATTAAAATAATATTAAAATCAAATAATATTAAAACAAATAAAAATATAAAAATCAAATAATATTAAAACAAATAAAAATGTAAAAATCAAATAATATTAAAACAAATAAATATATAAAAATCAAATAATATTAAAACAAATAAAAATATTAAAATAAAATAATATTAAAACAAATAAAAATATTAAAATAAAATAAAATAAAATAAAATAAAATAAAATAAAATAAAATAAAATAAAATAAAATAAAATAAAATAAAATAAAATAAATGTGAAGTAAGCTGAATAAATTCCCAGCAGGTGTTTGGATGAACCAGCTAAGAAGAAAAAAAAAGAACCTGGACATAAACAGTGGAATAGCATGGTTTTCACTAAAGTGCCATGTCAATAAAAATATACATGACTATAGTAATCATTCAATAAAATGATATAGATCACTGTATCTCCACTGTACTATTTAGTTAGGTGCCGTTTACTTACTTTCTATGTTTTACCAAAACCACTCTACATTGTAGCCACTTAAGTAGGAATGCAACTGAGGATTTGAACCTGGTGATCCTCTGTTCATCTCGTCATCTCCCTAAGTGTGTGAAGACACAAGGAACGCCTGTTCAGAGCTTCATTCAGATGCTAAAAGCTCCCAAACCTCACTGAGGATGAATAATAGACAGAGGCCAAATAACGAAGTCAAATGAGTGTTGCACAACACGCCTGTGAACATTTAAATGAGTGTCTGCCCTACAGACACATGATCCTTATGAATCACAGCTTTGATTATCATTCCCACGTAAAAGACTGAAGAACGCATGAATAAGATGCTGCATTACAATAGCAGTCATCAGACGATTCATATTAATCCTGCTGACTCGTATTAACACCTGCAACCTGTTTGTCTGAGGTCTGACCAAGGGTGTATATGAGCAGAACCTTGATTTTAGTCTCAAAAGAGTGTCCAAAGTCAGATGTTTGACCTTCAACATGACACTACAGCCAAGAACCACCATTAAAACAGGAAGAGACGGTCTGATTTACATGCACATGACCAACCACAGTTTGGGAAACCTTACAAATCTTTGAAAACATATGGTTTGCTCATGGATGTCTATGAATTAGTGTAAAAAAAAAACTTAGTCCAACTTATATGAACTATGTAACTGCATATTTAAATTTTGCTTTGGGTGAACACACCGTAATGCGATGTAAAGGCTCATTATAGAATGCACCAGATGGAAACCTGCCAATCAAAAGAATTTAATTAAAAAGGGATGAACATTTTGTAGTGTTCATGAATTGCATAATGCATTTAGAGAAGCAGGTGCTAAAGGAAAAGATGCAAATACAAGGAAGAATTATTTCTTAGTGAATTACTACCATTCAAAAGTTTGGGGTCAGTAAGATATTTTATTTAAAGAAATTAATCTTTTTATTCAACAAGGAAAGAGTAAATTGGTAAAAAGTGACGGTAAAGTCATTAATTATGTAACAAAAGACTTAGGTTTCAAATAAATGTTGTTGAACTTTCTATTCAACAAAAAAAAAGCAGTACAAACTGTTTTCAACATTGATACTAATAAGAAATGTTCCTTGAGCAGCAAATATTTCCCATTACTCTATTTATTGTATATCTTATCAAACAAATGTAGCCTTGGTGAGCAGCATAAAGCGTTTCTTTAAAAAAAAAACTATAAAATCTTAGAGACCCCAAACTTGATCAGTGGTGTATAGAGAATAAGATTTTAGATAAATCAATCATTCTTCTACACGTCAGAACTTTTCCTCTGATTGTGGTAACAGTTACACTGACAAGTGAATATAAAACTAGACTGAATGTTGCTCTTTTAGCATTTAAATTCTTAGTGTCTGCTCTTCCCCAGAGCTATTCCAGCTGTCTCTCGAGAGTCGTGATCCCCTCTTCAGAACAACACGGATGGAAATAAACAACCCAGACAGATGTTAAACCCTGTTCCACAACAACACGCTCCCGGGCCTGTGAGCCGTCATCCTGGAGGGCTCCTTCCTGGCAGCAGTCTTGAATGGATCGGGACAGCAGACTATATTCATCCCGAACGCATACGCATGCCAAAGCTACAATCTGGTTGTTGTTGTTTGTTTTTTTTGGAGCCTGGGGATCTCAAAGCATCAGTTTAATCTCTGAAGTCTCTGCAAAAGGCTTAATTTACAATTAGCATGCAGCTAACGAGACTACAGAACCCATGGAACTAAGTAAGGAAACACAAAAACAGGGTGTTGGATTATTTTAACTATAAAGGGATTTCATACAGTCTCCGTTTCAGGTGGCGTGTTGACAGAATGTTCATGTCATCATCTGAAGCATATTGTGCATGATAATGAAGCTTTCCAAAATCACAATCTCCGATTGGCAAGCTTTACATGATTTGTGGGAATCTATTTCAACCTTTTTTATGTTTATCTCCCGATTTCTGTGAGTCGCTAAAAAGAAAAAAAACAGTCACGCTCGCCAAGATGAGTGCGTCCAAGACAACCGAATCTTTAAAAGATATTCAAAAGTTGAGACTTTCAGTATAAAAACCTGGCTATGTGAAACTAATTCTCATATACACTATACAGTCTGAAAATAGCCACTGTGTACAATTAAATTATTCAAAATAACAGTCAAATGCCATCAAGCGCAAAATGAAAAGCTGAGGAGAGGAAGAAAAGGAGAGCGGCCCACAGCTCAAGCTCTCCACACTAATTTGTTGGGGACTCAAATATTCAATAATTCATAATCCTGTGCGGATGAATGCTAAAAACAGTGTGTAGACGGGTGAGTCGGCTTTATAAACAGCTGAGCAGTGACCATAATTCACCACAGTGCGGCCGGGCTTGAATCTCCACTGCTAGGAGACACAGAGTTGCCGTCTCATGTGTTAAACAGAGGTGACAAACAACAGAAATTTGAAGAAATGTGTGGCTTCTGTACTGAAACAACTGAAAACTTTGTGTTACTGAGAGTAAGTTATTGAATTACTTGTGTTCATTCAACATGCAAGTTTTTTCATTTAGTTTTTCATGACCATTTTCCACTCTCTTTCTGACCTTTACAATTAAATGGCTGTTTTTTTTGCTACTGGACCGTATACATATACAATATGTAAATGATTAAAAAATAAAAGATAAAATAGATAAAAAGAAAGAACAAAGGCTGGATAGAATGATAGAAAGGATCAAATACAGCAAATACAGATTTAAAAAAACAGCAATATATTTAGAGAAATTGAGAGATATAGTATGAACGAAATAATGACAGAATGAACAAAAAACCATTCTAATGAACAATTAGAAGAGTAGATAGAAGGAAAGATGGACAGAATGTTAGAATGAGAGGACAGAATGATAAAACAAAAGAAGAATGATATATTGAAAGAACGATGCAATGCTAAAACCAAAGAACAGTAGAACATAAGATACTGTAGAAATGATAAGGAGCATGCTTTGATGAAGAAGAGCAATAAAAAGATTGCATAGAAATAATGATCAAATGTTCCAACCAAATAATAATAATAGCAAGACGAGAATGACAGAATGATCAAGAGAATAATGAAACGTTAGAATGACAGAAAGAAAGAACAATAAACAGAACGTTAGAACAAGTTACAGAATGTTAGAACGATGGAGTGTTTTATAGAAAGAACAACAGAATGTTGGAACAAGAGAAAGACTGATAGATCATATGATACGCAGAATGACAAAGACGACGACAGAGCGATATAATGACAGAAAGAACAACAGAAAGAATGTTAGAGAAAGAACAACAGAACGATAGATAGAATGGTAAAGAGAACAATAAAGCGATAGGCAGAATGTTTATTTAGAAGGAGATTGACAGACTGACAGTTTTATATTAGTTTGACACAAATACAGAGTTATATTTGTTAAAATGATCTAATAAGAGCTAAACAGAGATCCACAGCCATATGAATCTGAAGATACTGAGGGGCTTTAAACGGATAAACCAACAACACCGAGCACTATTTCATGAATTATTCAAATGTTTCTTCACTGTCAGACTAGGTAAAACTTTGATAATAGTGCTCCGATCACTTCTCACTACAGGGGGAAGCAAGTACAGACCACACCATGAAAAGAGCAGGAGAGTGTGTGAGAGACACATGGAGGATGATAATAATCCTCCATCCTCCAACACATTATCACTGCAACACACCGCCTTTATCTGCCTTACACTTCCAGCATGAGAATGACTCTAGCGCTCATAGATTCTAATTTCTCCTCTTCTCATTCATCTTCCTCTCCAAACGCTTCTGAAATTAATTCAGCCCACATCACTTCCACAGACTCCATTCAAACTTTGTGTGATCATTTCAGCCTTAGGTGTGCAATCTATTGTATGAACTTCATAATGAATGTAATCTTAAAGTGTGAAAATCTCCAGCTGGAGTGCATTGATGCTGTTTGCCATTTAAAAAGTGTCAGTGAGTTGGTATTTATATTGAGCTAATATTTATACTTTCATGCCTGGCCATTTAAAATCACATTATATATTTTGCTCATAAGATCACAAAATCCAAATGCATTTAAATTCTTATAAGATTCTGCAAAATAAAATATAAAGAATTCAGAAGGAACTGTACTGACGTCCGGTCATCAAGATGCAGTAATGAATATTTTAAAGATGTCACTCAAAGAAAAAAATAAAAATAAAATCTACAGATATACTTAAGAAATTTGTTGGCAAATTTAAAGACACAAAGCATAGATATTTTCAGAACTGAAAACCTCTTTTAGTAGGACAACCTTGCAAACTAGTCACTAATAAATCAAGTGATTATTTTTTGCTTTTTTTTTTATTATTAAAATTATTTTCATTTTAGGTCATGAGTAGAAAGACGACAAAGTCTAAACGGACAAAAAATCTTGAGGTAAACCATAAGCCTCTGATTTGTAGAAATATTTAAACAATTTATAATTGTAAAAATAAATTTACTTTTAGTAATTTAGAAAATGTAAATTAATAAAATAAAAAAATAAATTACATAAAAAGAATTAACAATTATTATTAATAATAAGGTTTTAATAAAAATTTTTTTACACATTTTGAAATAAGTATTTAAATATTTACTCATATATGTTCTACAAATGTCTTGCATGTGCAACATTTCAGAAAACATTAAAAATATACATCCAGAGTCATGCTGTGTGTGCAAGTGAAAGCAGTGCAGCATCACTCATTCAAACATTTCCCATAGTACTGGGAAAAAAAACTCTCTGGTATACAAAAATATAAAGACATGAAAAGCAACACGCATACACACAGCAGACAAATCCAAAGCCCTGAGCTAAACGTGCATCTGCCTGGTTAGACATCGAAAGGTCACTGCTTCAGTCATGATTCTCATGAAGAACTGGACACAGTTTCACACATCCAAATCACTCCTCAATATCATTCAGAATCCATACAAAGCTCATACATATTTAACTACAATTCCATGTCTTTAAGTAAATGTGAATGGTGGTTTGCCTGTGCAAAAGTCACCAACACAACACAAGAATGCTATAGATGGATTCCAGGGAATTTCTATGTGGTTTTAAGGAGTTCTGGGTGGTTGTAAATGTATTTACAACCTGTATGGTGTTCTACATTGTCGCTAAGGTGTTCTGTGTGGTCAAAAGAGCCAACCAGACTTTTTCATCTCAAGCTCAAGCCACTCTTTCCATTTTCAGTAGTCTGTATTTTTCTACCAGATGAAAATCTGAGGTCTAATGAGAATTCATTGATAGTTGGGGTGAGGGGTTTGTTCAAATTGGCTTTTGTTAGTTATAACAGTTTCAATACCTAATAATGCACCATATGTCATGCACGGCAAATGTCATTGTCAAAGGGAAAGCATCATTGCTAACATCAAAAATGTCTGACAGCTGATGTAATCGGACATCCTAACAGACTGCGACTACCAAGGTCATAAATTATACATCTATATATTGAAAAAGACACAGCCAGGCCAACACTGAATACCATCTGGAGCCCGAGAGAAAGACAGGTTGAAAGACTGATAGCTGCAGATAGAGAGAGAGGTCAAAAATGCATTTCCATATGTTGAGTGATACATTTTGTGGTGTTACAGATCAGACAGAGATGGAAAAAATAGTCACAAAGGAACATAAACACAGCGACAGAATCAGGTATTTCTACAGTATCCATAATCATATCCATGCATCTATCTATCATATTTTTAAAGAGCCACACAGATGGGAAATCAAAAATTACCTGTATTACAGTGTATGATGTAGCTGTCCATCAGTGTAAACAATGTGCAAAGTAATTAATCGCTGAAACGAGTCGTTATAGATTTCAAATCTTTTGCCCATCTCTATGTACGTCACTAGAACACTTTGCATAATAATCTCCGCCTACCGTCTCTCCGAACTCTGACCTGCCCCACCCCCCCACACACACAGACGCTCTGGTTGGTGTGATAGCATCATGTCGAGGAGACAGTGTGTTTTTAATTGTAAAGGCAAGTTGTTTTATTTTCACTGCCAAAGAATGAAGATCAGAAGAACCAATAGCTAAAATTCATTTTTACCACAATACCAGAGCAGTACAACAAATCCCTTTTGTTGTGTTCACAACATTTCACTGATGACTGCTTTTCTAATCTCGGTGAGTACAAGGCGGGATTTTCAAAGCGTTTGGCCATAAAAGAGGGTTCACTACCAACTTTATTTGGACCAACAAGCATCTCCGAATCACAACGCGAAGTATGATTATGAAGTTATGTGTTTGTTTTCTCCCGAGCGTCTTATCAGTATGTGTGCTGTCTGCAGCCTGTCTGCGCTGATCTTCATTTACAAACACATCATTAAAATGAAGTGTAACTCCGTGAATACTCAACAAAGAGACATGAGCGAGAGATCTATAGAAAGCTTGACATGTCTACTTTAAAACTAAACAAGTGCTGCTAACAGATATTCTGTGATAAAGTAATCCATATGAAAACAACGCGATGTCTGTTTTTCATGTCTCCCTTCACTATATCTAATGTGACCACGCCCCCGCGCTGAACGCGCTATTCAGATTCAAACTGAAGCGCGCGGCTTGAATACACCCACACAGAAGAAAAAGCAGCGAGACTGTTCAAGTTTTTTATTTTACTGTTTGCTTCGCGGTGAGAGGAATAAGACATAATTCACCCCAAAAAGATGCTGAAGCATTGTTTACCGTGAATTTCAAAACCAATCAAAACTGACTATGTTAGTTGACCAATCAGAACACAGTATGCTACCGAAAGGTGGAGTTAAAGGAAACTGAATCTTTTGAACAGCTTCGCGTGAACTGTTTGGGGATCTCTGAGAATTGAGGTAATTTTAAAATGATATTTTGACAAAATGACAATGTTTTTTAACCTTGGATGGATTTAAACCTATTGTACAGGACTTATAAATAGTGATAGGAAGCTTAGAATTTTCATCTTACTGGCTCTTTAAGTATCTCAGATAGATCAATAGAAAGTTTTGTAGATACTGAGCTCCAAAAAATACAGACAGACAGAAAGATAGATCTAAGACTTTACATTTTGTTTTTAAACTCTGTCTTCTCTACTTAAAAAAAAAAAACTATTTTTTGCAGTATGAAATTCAGTTTGTTTCTACTTGCCTGTGGTAAATTATAACTGCAAAAAATCGGTTTAAAGCCGTATGAGGTCAAAGATGTTGTAATAGTTTTTAGATGTCTGAATCTAAAAGAGATAGCATGGATTTCCCAATAGCTCCTAAAAGTATGAACTTTTTCCAATACTAGCAAAGCACATATTTCTAGTGCAAGGTATAAGCATGTAAATAATGAGATTAACAACCAATGTTTTTAATAAGGAAGCACAACTGAGTTTACCCTAGTAAAAAAGTAATGTATTTAAAATGCATTTATCTCATACTAAGTGTACTGTAGTTCAAATCTATTAAATTTACTGACATATCACTTGAGACTTACTGATATAAAAAATACATAATTAAACTTTATTTGGAGTATTACTTGTACACAATGCACATTTCTTAATAGTATCCCTAAAATGTGTTTTCGTGTCACTATTAATTAGGATAGTATGATCTTTAAATAATATCAGTCTTTAAATGCAAGATATTTAAAGTTTGCCTAAATTTATGTATATTTGTATCAAATGTACTTTAGTATATACATAAGTATATCTCGAATATATACTAAGTATATATAGTCTTCAACTTCCCTTCCACACAATTAAAGTGCATTATAGCACAAAATTAGTTGTTCCAATTTAGTATACTAAAAGTACAATTGCAGGGTATTTTTATTAAGTACATAAGTATGTAAATGCGTTTGTAGTATACTAGGCATGAAATAAATAAATGTTAGTACAGTATATTTATTTTTGACTAGGGTAAGGATGTACCATTTGCCCGCAGCTATCTCTGCCCTCTGTGGGCTGATGGAGAAACTGCAGCATGCATGTGTTTGTACACAGATGTCTCATCAGAGCTCTCTCTGCTCATATTTTATTCATTGTTTGCTTGTGCGAGCTACAGGAGACCATACTGCAGACAAGCCAAAACAACCGATGTGTGTGTGTGTGTGTGTGTGTGTGTGTAACAGAGAGAAAGAGTGCTTCAAAGGTGCTTCAGCCAACACCCACCAATCTAAACCCAACGGCTCATTCTCTGTGTGTTTCAGAGTTCATGGTGACCTTGGCTGCTCTTTGTGGGCCTCCATCCTTTAGTTAAGACATGTTGCCATCTGCTCTTTCTACATCCGTCACTGGCCTTTATCCAAAACCACCCACAAACATCAGAAATCCAAATCCTCTCCATCCAGAACCTCTCACACATCTCTGGACACCAACAGAAGCTTTCCAAGAATTCCAAAAGCCTTGTACAAATATTCTAGATCTTCACGGCATGTTTGAATCTCCCAATGACTTTTAAGTTCTCCTGGGAATTTTGGACTTTGCGAGAAGTCCTTGCCATCTTCTTTGAAATTAAAAAAAAATAATAATAATAATTTAAAAAAAATAGTTGGCCATGATAGTTTTTTTATTCCAAAGACATGAAGCTTTTAAATTTAGAATGAAGAGGATTCACATTTCACTTTATAAGTGAGATTTCATTCTTGGACTGCCACAGAGCGAATGTTTACAAAAGTTCAGAGAAATATATTGTTAAAAAAAAAAAGTATCCATTTTATATATTATATTATATAAATTAAAACAAGTAAAAGATTGGATAAAATTAACATAAATAAGAAAATAATTAAAATAAAATTTTCTCAATTTTATTGTCTCAACAAAAAAAGTTAAACTAGATCAAGCTATCAGACACAATGACATCATAACAAAACTATAATATAGCTGAAACTATAGATCTATAATTTAAGTATAATACGTTTGATAAAAAATATCAGGGGTGACATTTAAAACATGGACATCTCTGCTTCACAATACCCTGAACAAGCTTGAAAAACGCAAAATATCTGTTACACACTCAGTTAAAAAAGATTCCACATCTTGATGATGAAAGCCATTTTATCCTCAGAAAAGACAGATGAATATGAACCTGCAATGATATTCATACGATAGTAGTTACTCTGATGGCTTCTGTCCATTCAGCTAAGATTATTTAAGCACTTTTTATGCTAACAGTGGCTCTGTTCCCATGTCTTACAGTACTGCTGGGTAATTAGAGGCCCTAATTGGACCATCCACCACTACATGCTGGTTGTGCCCCTGAAGGCAGCGCGTGCATCGCACAAAAGATTTATTACAAGAAAATCTGTGTATGCACATGGATGGAGAGTGCACAGAAAAGATCCCCAGGCTCTTCTGGAATCTTTTCAGAGTCTTTTGAAACACTTCAGCGTCTTCTAAAGCCTTTATGGAGCTTTGTAACATTTCTGTAGTGCACTGTGGGGTGGTGTAGCTGTTAAAGGATTAGTTTAGCCAACAATGAAAACTCTCATTCATTCATGCACGCACATACTGAAACTTGGCATATTGCTATTAGCGATGAGACACAGGAGAACCATAAATTGTATGTACATGCAGCCTAAATTACAACATTTCCATTTGTGGATGGTATCAAAGCTGGTAACTGAAAGGCAATGTGCTATCTGAGAAATACATTTAACCCTAGGTTATGTGAAAGTCACTATTATGGGATAATTTTTAAATTGCTGTAAAGACAGCATCATTATTCCAGCCTTCAGTGTCACAAGATCCTTCAGAAATCATTCTAATATACTGATTTGCTGCTCAAGAAACATTTATTATTAAATTTAAATTAAATTTATGCATTTAGCAGACGCTTTTATTCGAAGCGACTTACAGTGCATTCAGGCTATCAATTTTTACCTATCATGTGTTCACGAGGAATCGAACCCACAACCTTGCGCTTGATAAGCAATGCTCTACCAATTGAGCTACAGGAACACTATTATTATGATTATCAATTTTGAAAATAGTTGTGTCGCTAATATATTTGTGGAAAAGTGATAAACTACCATTTAAAAGTTCAGAGAAACATTAAAAAAAAAATGTATGAATAAAAAGATTCAGCAAGAATGCACAATTTATCAACACTTGCAGTAAAAACATTTATAATATTTATAATGATTTATATTTCAAAGAAATGCTACTATTCTATTTATCAATCTGAAAAAAAAATGATAATGGTTTTCAAAAAAATATTAATCAGCAAAAACTGTAACCAACATTAATAATAAAAAGCATTATTAATAACTGAGGAGCAAAGTAGCACATTAGAATGACACTGAAGACTGGAGTAATGATGCTGAAATTCATATTTGCATCACTGGAATAAATTACTTTTTAAAATATATTCAAATTGAAAACAGTTACATTAGATTGTAATAACATTTCACAACATTGTTTTTTACTGTATTTTTTATTAAATAAACGCAGGCTTAGTGAATGTAATGGTTTCAAAAATATTTTTACAAACTTAAATTATTCCAAACTTTTGACCGGTAATATACAAAGACCCCAGAATTCCTCTTCAATGTAAGAACTTGATAAATCCCTAAAACATTAGTCAGCATCCTGATGCTGCAGGGAGTAGTAGAGTAGAAGAGTAGAAGAGTAGAAGAGTTTAAGCTAACTGAAGCGTCTAGCAATCTGTTTTAATTAAAGAGTGCTAGCAAGAGCTAGAGGGGCATGCAGCGTTCAAAGTGTTCAGAGGGCTGCCACCTGATTAACTGCCTCCATCATGACCCAGCATTTCACTGGGGAGCTGAATGTATTGCAGAAGTGAAAGTACAGGCCAGGTCATGTCTGGAGTATTTGGGGTGGTCCGGATGAGAGTCCAAAACCCACTTAGTCTGACATGTAAAGCAATCAGAGTTCGTTTTTTCTGACCCCAAACTTCTGAATGGTAGTGTACTGTATATCTGTGAAATAGTCTTCAAAATGACCAATAATTGTTATTCTACCCACTTTTTTTCTACAACTCTTCTTGCAGATATAAAGTTAACTTGCTATGTTTCTATGTGTATCAAATAAAACTGTGGCTGAATGCTGATGTGGGCTTTTGGACAATACCTGCAAAAGTCCTGGCATAAATGCATTAAAGTACCTAGCAAGATTACGGAGCATTAATAATGATTTTAAATACATAAACATTACATAAATATGTTAATCTATACACATCACAGTCAGACTGTGATGCCTAATTACTGGATTTAATGTGACCAAGAATTTGTTTTTGGAGATTAATGGATCAGCACATATTTATAGCTTTACTGAGTGCCAAATAAAGTTAGTAAACAACCAATCAGAATCAAAATGCTTTAGAAACAGCTGCAGTGTTTTGCCATATTCTCAAATAACTGTTATTATTAAAGGTGCTCTCGTTCAGTTTCAGCCTTCACAGCTGTCACAGCTTCCAAACGCTCTCAACGCAAAAGCTTACTTGCACTCGTGATTCTTTAGCTCCGCCCACACGTCACGCCTCCAGCCGGTCGTGTTTTTCCGGGAAAAATCGGTACAGACTAGGGCTGGGCCGATAAACGATATCACATCGAATCGCGATAAAATTTAAATCGATAACGATGATAAGCTCCGGACATTTTCACTCGATATGGATTGATCCAAGAACCAATCACACAGCAGAAATATGCGACAGCAGCGTGCACGTGCACGTCAGTACACAGTCCTACCGCACTTTGCAAGCGAACTCGAAACGACGACAAAAGACCCCAAAAATGAGTGGAAGTAGCGACGAAAGTGAAACTAACCTCGGGTTATCATCAACAAATGACGAAATTGTCGACAAAAAGGGTAGCACGAATTCCGTAATATGGAAGTGGTTTGGTTATCTAAAAAGTGACGAAGCGCAGATTAAAACGATCTGTAAAATATGTCGTCAGTTTGTAAAAACCAAGACTGGCAACACAACCAACCTATTCCATCACCTAAAAATGTATCACCCAAACGACCACGCCGAGAACATGAAAATGCGGGCCGATGCTACTCCGTCAACAAGCAGGGCTAGCAGTGGGGCTGTACCGAAGCAAAAATCGATTGTGTCGTCTTTCGTGGCTATTACCCCTATGAGAAGAGTTCCAAAAGGAGCAAGGACATAACCAGGGCCGTTTCTTACTTTTTAGCAAAAGAAATGATGCCCCTAAGCACAGTGGAATAAGACAGGTTTAGGAAATTAGTTAAAGTGCTTGACTCACGGTACGAACTCCCTGGCAGAAAATACTTTTCCAAAACCGCACTGCCTCAGCTATATGAAGAGTGCCGCGAAAAGCTGGAAAATAATCTAAGGAACGTGAAATATTTTGCCACTACCTCCGACCTATGGTCGAGCAGAACATCCGAGCCATATATGAGCCTCACCATTCATTACATTGACGAGGAGTGGTGTCTGCAATCAAGATGCTTGCAAACTGCATATTTTCCGGATGACCATACTGCGGAAATACTTTCTGCGGGTCTGGAGGATGCACTCGCATCTTGGGGCCTTAGCGAGGACCGCCAGGTGTGCATCACAACAGACAACGACGCAAACATCGTCTCGCTTAAAAACTAGACTCGTCTGCAATGTTTTGGTCACCGGCTACATCTAGCCATTGGTAAGTTAACCATCTAAAAAATGTAAAGTTTTTTTTTTTTTAATTATTTATCAAATATTAAAATATTATTCACAGCATTTAAAGCTAGATCACGTTTGACTGCATAATTTAGAATATGCTGTCGTATTTACACTGTCCTAACAAACACCAACTTGCGTGTGGTTGTGTGCTGTAAAGGCAGTGATAAATAAATAAATGGTCGTGTAGCCTTGCTTTACGCTATTTGATAAATATGCATATATATTAAGTATGTTAAATGCCGTTAATGTTTTAAAATGTAAGTAATGCATCTATTCCACAATAATAATGTGATAATTTCTCATAATTAATTCCGTTTTGATTCAGTTACATTTCTGTTGACATTAAAGTTGTCATGGCATGCTTAAGCTGTTATGTTAGTTTATTGTTGCAGTAACTAGCCTTTATTTAACTCAGATTTGTAGGATAAAAGACAGCCCTAGTGTGTAAGGTCTAAATGTAGTTTCTCGCTGATTGAAAATCTCATAACATTGTAATTTATCATCACAAAATAATTTATCGTCACAAAATAATTTTTATCATCACAAATAAGTAATTTTTACAATCGTCTTTGCCTTTTAAAGATTCTAAACATGTACCTATATTGTTTTCTTCATCATCAGAGGGGAGTATGAGAGACCAGAGAATCCAAAGAGCCATGGGTGTGTGCAAAAAAGTGGTCAGTGCTTTTTCCTTCTCTTGGAAAAAGAAACGAGAACTAGCGGTCACTCAAGAGGAGCTCAAGCTGCCAAGGCACAAGTTGATCACAGAATCACCCACCAGGTGGGGGTCCCGCCATGCCATGATAGCACGAGTGCTAGAGCAAGAGAAGGCCATTGCAAAAGTTTTATCAGCTGATAAAAAAACAAGGCACTTGGCTCCCTCATGGCAGGACATCGATGTTCTGGAGTCTGTGTGTAAGGCTCTAAACCCACTTGCTGATTTCACTGATGCCCTTTCTGGTGAAAAATATGTGAGTGTGTCGTACCTGAAACCTGTACTGCATCTTTTCAGTGAGGAGGTCTTGAAACCTGTAGCTGATGACTCGGAGCTCACCAAGACCATCAAGGCTTTTGTCCTCACCTATCTGAATGAGAAATATGACAACGCTGCCACTGATGATCTTCTGAGCATAGCATCCCTTGTTGATCCTCGTTTTAAGACACGCTACATCAAAGATGACAAGGTTGAGGCTGTGAAATCCAGAGCTGTAGCTCAGATGCTGGATGAATGTCAGAGCACATCGCAAGCTGCTCCTGCAGTCCCATCCATTTCACTGGGAGGAGGCAAAGGTGACGGTGCTGCTGCTACACCAGCCAAATTGCAGAAGATTACACTGGGCAGCTTTTTCAAGAAGTCCTACAGCAAGTCTACTGCAACATCTGATCTCACAGAACAGCAGGCTATTGAAGCTGAACTAAATGGCTACCTGCAAGCTCCTGATGCAGACAGCGAGACCAACCCCCTGGAATGGTGGAAGATCAATTCAGCAATATACCCCAGAGTGAGCCTCCTGGCAAAACGTTACCTGTGTATTCCTGCCACCAGCTCACCCTCAGAGCATGCTTTTAGCACAGGTGGTAATATAGTGTCCTGCCACAGGGCAGCTTTAAAGCCAGACACTGTGGACAGACTAGTGTTTCTGGCAAAAAACCTGTAAAAGTTTACAAATTGTGTGCACTAGCTAAAAGTTGAATATTTTTGTTTACATTTTGCAAATTTAATCTACCTCTTAAAGCCAGACACAGTGGAAAGACTAGTGTTTCTGGCAAAAAACCTGTAAAAGTTTTACAAATTGTTTGCACTAGCTAGTTGTTGTATATTTTTCATGTTTACGTTTTGCACATTCAAAATACCTCTTAAATCCAGACACTTTTTACAGACCAGTCTTCCTGGCAAAAAAAGAAAAAAAAAATACAACTGAAAGTTTTACAAATTGTGTGCACTTGCTAGAAGTTGTATATTTTTATGTTTATATTTTGCACATTTAATGTACCTCTTAACGCCAGACACTGTTTACAGTTAGTCTTCTGGTGGGAAAAAACCTGTAATGTTTACAAATTATGTTTACAATAGTATTATGTTTACATTTTGGAAATGTGTAATTTTTTTTTTTAATAAACTATACTTTTAAAGTGTAATTTAATGAACCCTCTCATTTTTGTGGCTTCAGTCATTCAGGCATACTATTTTTAAGCTGGAAGCATTAACAACTTGTATCGAATATCGAAAATCGTTATCGTTCAATATGGATATTTTATTTCGAGATCACATTTTTGCCATATCACCCAGCCCTAGTACAGACTATCTTTCTCTTATGAATATAATAAAACTAAAGACTTTTTGGAGTTATGAAGGATGCAGTACTACTCTATAGATACTCAAGATTAACAGGATATTGATTGAAAACGAGCATTTCACCCCCCCCTTTAAATGTTTTGATAGTTTGTGCAGTTACTTATCACAAAATGATCAAAACTCCACTTTGCGCTTCCATCCTTTTTAAGGGCATTGCATGCTATGTTATTCCCTAACTACACACAAGAGTATACACTGGTATTTCTCTAATTAAAAGGGAATTATAGTGTAGACCCTAATACATAATTTCAGTCAACAATATTGTATATATATTCTATATCATAATTAAGGGACTCCAGTGAATACTTTAAGCCCGAAAGCTAAAGAATTAATATAGTGTAACTCCAGTATGTCCTATAATTCATTTTAGTGCATACTTAAGAGGAAAATATAACTAGTATTCTAGGACATATTCAGTAGGATACTGGACGCTAAAATTAAAATACTAGTATATTTCAGAGAACACTTCATCAATATCATGTTACAAAATGTTTTTATTCATGAATAATAAAAATTTAAGTTTGGATCGTGCACTACAAAGTCAATGTTCAAAAATATGAGTGACAGTTAAGGGGTTAAGAGGACAATATGGTGCACTAGCTCACACTTTCATTCAAGCTCAAGAATATAACTTAGTACATACTTGAGTGTGGAGGGTAATATTTTAGGTTCAATAATAAGGTTCAATTTAACATGTTAATCCAATAGCTAAGAAAAAATTTAAATGGAAAATATAGTATTTATTAATCTTGGTAAATGTTAATTTCTACATATATTTTAACATTTCAAATTTCATTCATGTGTAAATGCATCAATACATACATGCACCAATACATCAACAAACATATGTAAATGCATAAAATCAATGTGTAAATGTATAAATGCATAACTAAATGGCTAACAATAACTAAGTGACAATTCACTGTTAGTTAACAATGAATAGTACAATATTAATTAAATAACATCAACCCAGATTAATAAATACATGAATAAATTGCATGAATACATGCATCAATGCATCAACAAATGTATGTGTAAATGCATAACCAAACAAACAAATGTTAACCGATAAATTAACCGATAAATGTTAAATATTTGTGCCTGGCTTGAAAATAAAGGTTTCAGATTTAAAAATAAAGCAGAGGTTAAGATGACGTTACACCAATACTGGAGCATTCTCAATAAAAGAGAGCAGGAGATACCTGAAAATGAAATCAACAGGAAGCAAGAACACAAGGAACTACCATAGAGCAGAGTTGTGTTTGAAAAGAGACAAAACTGCAGGTGATTCACAGATCTGCTCACTGAAGCCAGGTCTCGACCGCACACACAGCAGGTCATGAAATGCATGTGAGTGTTTTGACAGCGCAACAGAACGTCAGTCATAACGGGTATGACGAAGTGCACGTCCTTGTGTCTCCACCAGAGTGGAATGAACTTCCATCGAGCTGCATCAAATCACACTGCAGATACGCCCATCCCAGAGAGGCCGACTGCATGCTGAGCTTATGCAAGATAGAACTGCGTCTCATGCTGCTGTTTTGATATGCTTAGGAAGAAAGGACAATGTAGAAAGCTAAATCAGGTTATGAGTTCTGAGGCCGGGACTCAGTCGAAACAGGAAAACTCCAAGTACAGTAATTAACTAACAAAAGAAAATGCTGGTGCAATCTTCACAAAGATGAGAAAAATGTTTTCTTCCAACACTACAAAGACCTGAGAAATAAAATTGTTCATTTGGAACATGCTGTCAGGGGTGAAATATAGCGGCAGCGCTGTATATGGGTGCAGGTATGGAGGTTTCTGTATCAGGTGGCATAAATAAAGACTGCTGTGGGTGGCACAGGATGCGGTCCATCCCAATCTCTCATTCCTCAGATTTCTGTTCAGTCATTTTCAATGTCAAATACAACGCCCATTTCTGGCTGTACCACCTGCGAAGGAAGAAAGTGAATGTGTGTATGTGTGTGTGTGTGTTCATTTGGCTTCAGGCTGCCTGGGAAACAAGTTTGGGTTGCTGTTGAGCGCTCAAGTACCTGTAGAGACTCACTAGAGGACGGAGAAACAATAAAGAAGGTGAGAGAGAAAGAACCGTGGGTAAAGACAAGTCCAGAAGCTGCCAAGTCTGACGGTTTCTGTCACAGTGGCCCTCTCTTAAGCAGCGAGAACATGGACAGATCCTCTCATTAAATGTGTTTGGTGAAAGACAGACATTTCACATCACATGTTTCCTGGAAGTACTTCAGAAATCAGATCTGGGGTAAGGTATTTTGCAACAGCTGTTTAGAAACTGAACTGGCGAGATCTGATTTCATGATTGAGCCTGAATCGCTTTGTTGTTCAGATCAAATCACTTTGGCTACGTTCACACTGCAGGCTGAAACGACCCAATTCTGTATCTGATCTTTTCATGACAGTCTGAACGACACAGATCCGATCTTTTCAAATGTGACCCAGTCCACTTGGGTATGTGGTCCTGAATCCGATACGTATCCGATCTTTTGAAATGCGACCTCCATCTGAACGGCCAGGCCACATGTATCCGTACGTCATTGATACGCTACAAACGTCATAATTCTGCGTTGAAGTAGGCGGGAACGAGAAGAGCCACTCACATCAGTATCCCACCACTCCTGGCTGCGACTCCGCACCCACACGTTTCTCTGTACCAACGTTGCTAACACTGCTCCACAAAACACCATGGCCAAAAACCTTGCTCTCCTCCTCCTTTTTAATTTTCTTCTTAAAACGAGAAGATTGTAATTGTGCTTGCTCCATTGGGAAAATAACTTTAATATTGCAAAAATGTTTACCGTTAGCTACTTCCGCAAACAACGAGTGACATCGTTCACCGTTGAGTACTCTTCTGCGCATGCGGGTCACTTCTGGGTCATTTCACGTTCACACAGGAGATCATAAAAGGTCGCATTTAATTGGAAATGTGACCAGCCTTGCAAAAAAAATCAAAAAAAAAAAAAAAATTGAGCATTAAGCCCTGTAGTGTGAACGTAGCCTTTGTTATTCAGGCTGAATCAGTTCAAGTTTCTGAATAAGATCACAATTCAGACTAAATCAGTTTGTGATGGTTAAATCTGAATCATCTTTAATTAAATCTTCATGGCTCAGTCTGAACAATTAGAAGTTGCTAAATTAGTTAATGTTTCAATCAGAATCATTTGGACATTTTATTCACAAACTGCAGCAAGTTTAGCCCCTGCATGTGACAGACTCTGACCAAACAACTTCTGACCAAAAACATATACAGTATATCATACCATGCATGCTAAAAAACACCCTAATAGGCTTCATGCACTGCCCACTGGAGAGTTTTTCAGAGTGTTGCTTTGTAAAGAGTCCAAAAGCAGACAGGACATTATAATTGTGTATGTTTGAGACTGTCTGAGTTTGGTGGTTGTTGATGAGCCCACAGGTACAGACATATAGGCTCATCAAGGAAGAAAACATAATTAGCTTCATGCCGCAATAAAAAAAAAAAAATCACTTTGATTTCCACATGAGGGTAATTTGCCATGGGGACAACTTACTCCTGCAATAAGAGAGGAAAAGAAAGAGTGAGAACAGAAAGAAACGAGGACTAATGTAAGTACATGTAGGGCTGAAGTGACCTTATGAGAATTCAATCATGGTCACTGTGCCCAGAAAAATCTTCAGTGCTTGACCCCTAATAATAATAATAATAATAATAATAATAATAACAACAATCAGTTCCTGGATCCTTAGAGACTACAGTGTTTTTTTTATTTTATGTTTAGTTATAAAACCCAAGATGTAAAACAGACAGGCAAGCTAGTTAGTGTCTGGAGACCTTGGTTTATGTACAGCAGAGACGGCAAGCGCTTTGACATTTCCAGAGCCAAATGGGACATGAGTCATGGATATTCTTTCTCTCTCCTGGTTTCTTTTCCTTCAGTCATGTCAACAGTTAGTAGGAAACTATACATGATATTTATAGTTCCACTGCAAACTTCAGAAGATCATCTCATTATCTCTCTCTCTCTCTCTCGCTCTCTCTCTCTCTCTCTCTCGTTCTACTACTGGGCATTTCAACTCTCAAAAGATAGAGACGATATACAAACAAATGTGTGTTTGTGTGTAAACTCACCATGAGGATATTTTGAAAAATCATGCCATCATACTCAAAGTGAGTAAACATATATAGGGATGCATCTAATCCATATCTTTCAGCATAATAACCAACAAAACGCAGTTCAATTCCAATTTCTTGACTCACTGCAAATCACACTGGTGTTTTTGCTGGTGATTTGCAAACAAATACATTTGATTCAAGTAATTCAAAACAACTCAAAGTGGACTAGACCAGTCAATAGTCAAAAGATGAGCTCAGTGAAACTGACAGGAACATGGCAATGCAACCATTTACTACATTCAGTCTGAGTTTTAACAGTAAACTGATGTTTTGTTTAGTTTTTTCTTTTCCTGAGTGTAGAGAAACCCCAAAAGTGGTTATGCTCTTATTTCAGATATCATATCCCATCAGATAAAATCTGTCAAGCTTGACAAGCCTTCTTACATAAAACATAACAGGAAAAAATCATACCTCTCATAAATAACATGTTTTTGAACATTTTCCCTCAGATGCATTTCATTCGCTATGCAATAAATTTAAGTGGTTTTGTTTAATTATTAGTGTCCTTTAATAAGTCAAGCATCACTCTTACTTTTGCTCATACTTTAGGTCAGTGAACTGAACAAACCTTAAACTTTAACTATTAGTCTAAACTCCAGGGTGTAAATCTTTCTGCAAACTTTAAGTAAGAATTTGATCCTTTGTTAACGTAATTTTACCGTGGATAAGTTTACAAAGAAAGAAAGAAAGAAAGAAAGACAGACAGACAGACAGACAGACAGATAGATAGATGTACAGTAAGTTGTGGTTGCAATAATGCTTGTGTAGGTCATTAATTGCTAAATTAATGCACTGTGGCTGAAAATAATAAAACTACAAAGAATGTGCCAAGGAGGTAAGAAAAGCTGTCAGTCATTAAATGAGAAAACAAAAAGTAACTCAGATATTTTGTTGTAAATTTAAAAGTAATGCGTTACTTTACTAGTTATATACATAGCTCTTACATATCTACATAGCTCTTTATTGAGACAAATCCCTCACTAAAGTACATCTAAGTAAATCCACACACAGGGCTCAGTCAAAGGACACCTCCACAACAACTTCAAAGCAAAGACAGTGTGTGTGTGTCAGTGCCTGTAGAGGCCACCTGCTCAGTCACTGATGCTGAAAGCAGTCTGGGATTAGAGAAGACGCACGCACACACACACACAGAGCAAAAAGACAACGCTTTTCATGTTCGCATGTGTGGAATACCACTAAGAGCACTGCACATGTCTTATTTTCCATCCTCAAAGACGCAGAGACAGAGGTGCGTAAAAGCAGACGTCTTTATTCAAAGAGAGAGCACATCAAAACAGTGGAGTCACGGGGAAATCTCAGATGGGCTCGAGTGATCAGACTAATGCACAGACTCTATTACGAACTCACAGCAATCAGTGCAGCCTTTGAACCTCCGTCCCATTACAGGATGTGCGTCGTATCAAGAACACAGTGGTATTTACTGCTCGATAAAGAGCGGGACGGCATTTAGACTGTGTGCTGCATGTACCTTTAGTGCTGAGGGTTTTAGATGACAGCTCCAGCGTGTTCAGCATCTCTGTGCCGATATTCTCCAGGGTGATGGTGAGCTGCTGCGTTTCTCCATTAAACAGCTGCAGGGACACGCTGGTGGACAGGTCTTCACTGGACAGATGAGCCGACCTGGACCAAATCAAAAAATACAAAGCATAAAACCTTTAAAAGTCCATTAGGGATGTAAATAATTGCTTTGAAAACAATTCAACTGTGAATCTTTACTGAGTTACGTGATGTATCATGACATTTTGTTACAGTTTGATGGGATTTTTCATATTTTGGCAGGATTCTAAAGAGAAGTTTTTGAAGATGCTGCTCCCTCAACTCTACCGAACTTCATTTATATCTGCGCGAATCATTTACACCAGACTGCTCTGTGAATGAGGGTCAGTATAAAGCAGTTTTTGCTGAAGGATGGAGCAGTGCCAGCTGTTTGTGATCCAGCTACACCTCCTAAGTATCATACGTTAGTTTTCCAAATTGCCTTTCTGAAAGACCTTCTTGGCACTCTGTAAGTCTGTTTTAATGGACGCTGTCTTCATGTGCTACCAGAATGATCATGAATAGGAAAATGGGAGTTAAAATTGCATTTGAAAGCAATGCGTAGTCGACTGCTGGAATTAGTTGAGCTCATAATCACAAGTGTGGCTAATAAAGTTTGTAATAGCATGCGATGGCACCATAAGTTTTTTTTTTTTTCACATCCGTGCTCCCATCTGTCTAATTCATAAAGTGTATTTTTTAATGCACAGTACAATCAGATGACTGACCTTTAAACCGAGTGCCTTTTCTATAAAGATAACAGATTACGCATTTGGCTCATACCCAAGTGGCAATTTTAACACGCTAAGAAAAATTATCTGTATAGTATTAAATAGAGCATAGAGTTAAAACTTCACATACGCACTCTGGGGACATCAGAGACTTATTTTACATCTTGTAAAAAGGGGCATACTGTAATTCTGAGGTCCCCTTTAAAACATTGTGTGAAAAAAATAAAGTTTCACTTTGAAAAGCTCAAAATGTTAACAAGGACAAGTACTTTTGATTGCTTTGCAATAATTTCAGAGTGTGTGGAGAAAAGTGTCTGCTACATAAATAATTGTAAATCACAAGGTATTATTACAGTAATTATAATCGATTACTAATTTGCATACTCATTATATTGAAATAGCATTCTCAGATTGAAGCCTTTACATCCCTGATGTCCTAAATATTAAATAAAAAACTAACTAAATAAATAATGAAAAATATAAGTAAATGAATAAATAAATACAAATATTAAAGTAAATGAATAAATGACTGGGGCAGCTATTTTGTAGTCAAGAAGTATTGTGAAAGTATAAAACCTTACCAAGCTTGTGTCTCAATAACATGTCAGTCACCAATAAAATCTTAAATAATCATAAGTGTGTACCTTTAATGCAAAATCATGCTAAATGTATTTGTTTGTCCGGTTTGGACTACTGCAAAGACCAGCCGATGGCCATGTCAATAAGGTCAATGGCTCTTTTAATTGAAAGGTGGGACCTTCTTTTCTGCAGCCGCATTTCAATTAAAAGAGTCAATAGCCTTATTAGGGCTTTGCATGAGTGATTTCTCATGTGGCTTGTCTCCTTATATCCCCTTTAGTTTAGCAATGGCATCTTGCACAAGGAGATGTGCAAAAGCACTGCAAAATTCAGATTTATCATTATAAAAGTCTTCAAAATTAGGGAACACCCTGAGGGCTTGAGAAAAACCCTTAAAATAAACAGTCCATTAAAAAAGCTGTGCTGCCAATGTTCTATTCCATCAATTCCCCTTCTATCGCTGTGTTTGTTCCACTCAGGGTGTCTAAACAACCTCTAGTCAATCGCTTAAAAGTTTTAATCCATTTTTCATGTCTTCATACTGTGCAGAGAGCATTTAGACTGATGTTTGGCTCTAAAAACCTCTTCAAGAAGCTCAGAAGCAAGTGAAAGAATAAAGTGAGGACGGTCAATCTGAAAGGAGTCTGAAATATCAATTCACAGCACAACATTTGCATAAATTAACGTTTTCCTGACATTAAAAAGACTAAAAGTTCCTTTAAGAAAAAACTGAACAACGAAAATACCAAACAGTTTTTCAAAGCATTGTACTGTGGCATTGATATCATGAATTTGATCTTAAAAACTGTCGTTTACAGGAGGATAAACGCAACGCAGTGCACAGTCTGCAGTGAATAAACGATGAAAAAGGCAACTACTGACAACTTGCATTTTTACAGAGTTACGGATTCTCCTATTCATTTTTATATTAGTGGTTTGTCTTCTCCTGCTTACAATGTCTTTAACCAAACCTTTATTCCAGCGGAGCCAAACAAAACAAACCAATTTCATTTCATTTCATTCTGAATGTAATTTCAGACTGACTCATTCAAGTTGAAGAATAATATTATTAATGTACGTGAGAATGAATGTGTTTACAGCAGCCTCTCCAGCGCTAAATATGATGAAAATGACTGACAATCCCGTCAAATAGAATATGAGGATTTATGTTTGAATGTGTGTAGGACTATTACTGTAATTAGCTCTGGGTGCTTTGGGATCGTCCAGAGTCTTTAGCCTGCCAAACTCTTCTCAAACAAACCATATTAAAGAAGAAGGTGGGTGGGGGGTGGGGGGGGGGGTATGTTGCAGTAATAATGGCATAAAAGTGTTCTCATGCTAAACCCATATGAATTTACAAAAGATAAACTTGTTTTGTGAAGGGAAAATATGTATACAGATGAAATGCAGAAATAGTAACTCAATATGGCAGCTGCAGCCCTGCCTTGAAATTAAGAGAGCCAATTGTATTTTAATAATTTGTTATGCTAGAATATGCATGCACATTAGCTGGACCAGCATGAAAAATGTAAACACCTACAATATGTAAACCTGTGGTAAATTGACAGTATATATATATATATATATATATATATATATATATATATATATATATATATATATATATATATATATATATATGTATTCAGTAAAAATGCCCAAAACAATAGTTGATCAAGAAAATAAAAAACCTTCCCTTCAGGTTTTTAGAGTCAGGGAGGATATGACAGCAGTGGGAACAGTAAATAGGGATTCACCTCAAACATACACACACACACACACACATATACAGTGTTCAGTCCCTAGATATCATCACACTGCAGCCACTTCATCATCTTTACTCTCTTTACTGCATTTCCTCCCTCTAACCACAGCTGCCCGATGTTGATGAGTAACTGCTATTTCAATGCTTTCTTCTTCTTTTTTTGATGCCAGTCTATTTATTTGTTTATTTTGATTTAATATAAATTTTTATACTATATATTTTTTTTAATTATTAGTGCTGTCCAACGATTATTCAAAATTAATCGCATCCAAAATAAAATACTGTGTTTACATAATATATGTATGTCTACTGTGTATATTTACTTTGTTAATATAAACATAGACACGCATGTATACATTTAAGATTTTTTTTTTATATATTAGATATTTATATATAAACTGTATATATACACACATATTTATATATATATATATATATATATTTTTTTTTTTAAATATATATACATGTATGTGTGTGTGTAATCTCAAAATATTTCACATGCCTTCACTTGTTCATCAGGTTCTAAAACATAATAGAAAATTACAGAGAATATTGATGAAATCAAAATCATTTGCTTAATATATAAATAATAAATAAGCAAATTATTAGCACACATTAAAGCACATTATGTTTTTATAATTTTAGTTTTCAGCAATTAATAAAAAATATTATTATTGTATCATATGAATTTTTTTTTTTTTTTTTTTTTTATGACCACAAGTTTATTTATGTTTTAGTATGATTACGGTTGTCACATGGCTTAAAACATTCTGGTAGCTAATTCAATTATTTGAATAATCTTTTATATGTTTCCAAAAGACAACGGCATGAATTTTGCTGCAAAACTTTGCTACCTGGTAGGCTGATAAAAACCTCTGCAATCCTGACTCCCAAAAGCTGCCAACAGCAGCCAGCCAATCACAACAGATTCTCTGCCAGCACTTTATTTTTGTGTGCAATATGCATCAGGCAGTCTGTGGGCTTTTCATGAGCAATCGGGCATGCTGTCTGAGGCTGAGAATAGCCATCTGAATGCTTCCTCTGATTTGTGACAGCACTGAGCAAAGACACATCTCCATAAAACTGTTTTGCAACTAGGCTACAGCAACTGAAACATCCTAAGAGAATGTGACCTAATTAAATCACCTTATTATTGGTTTTTATTTGATTTTATACAGAAGAAGAGCAAACCTTGGTAAGGATGTAGAAAGCTGCAGTCGTGGGAGTGACGGCACCACCTCCACCATACAGCCGCTGCTCTTCACCCCCACCAGACCCTCCAGAAGACAGTCACTGCTCACCCCAAACACCGACGTGTGATACCCTGCAATATTAGCAAAAATCATATTTCAAAATGTTCCAAAATAGCAGCCCGAGCTAATGATCTGAAGGCAATTAGAGCTCATTAAAGTCCTTCGAAACATGCGTATGATTTGTAGATGTTAAGAAGTGTTGGAACAGCCATAAAGCAGGGATCAATAAGTTTATCCTATTTTAATGAGAGGATATTTAACTGGTTTATTCAAGCAGGGAAATGCTGGACTTGTTTTTCGGTTTGAAACAGATTTGATTTCTGCATTATTGCAGCATTATGGTGCAGAATAAATGTTCAGTACAAACTCATTTCTCGTTTTATAAGAGAATATTCAATGGTCCATCGGTTTTAAAACACTAGAAAAATTACAGAGCCATTTACCTACCATTTAATATTAACACCCTACTTAAAGATGTTGCTGGTTAATGCACGTTTGATTACAAACAAGACTCATTTTAAATTATGTTTTTTTTCACATAATGTTTTGGACTTTTTATTTATCACAGAGACTTGGATAAATGTGGATGAGTGGAGTCCAAGTTATAAACTTTGTCCAACTGACTATAATTTAATTAATACCCCAAGATCAGTGGGTCGCGGTGGGGGTATAGGTACAGTGTGCAAACAGCAGTTTAAATGTCACCGTTTATCGACCCTGATCTACTCGAACTTTGAAGTTCAGTTGTTAAAACTGGAGTTCTTTAAGTCTGTTTTGGGTTGTCATTCATCAATCTCCAAAGTATAGCCAGGCTCTTAACTAGGAATTTTCAGATTTCTTATCCTCTATTTTATCATTGTCTGATTCTATCTTAATTGTGGACAATTTTAATATTTTAAACATCTGTTGTCCTGGGAAGCCTTTGGTCCAGAAGCTACTGGTTTTCGGACCTGATGGACTCATTTAATTTTATTCAGCATGTCCCTGGCCCTATGCATGAGAGACATACTTTGGACCTTGTTTTTTCCTTAGGGCTGTCAATTTGTGATGTTGATGTTAATGATGTTTGCATTTTGGATCATATGCCTTTTACTTTCAGTCTAAATGTACCGAATTAAATGAGGGTGACTCAGACCTCTTATGTTTGTTCCCGTACAATTACTCCATCAACACCACAGGCTTTTGGTAAGATTTTTAGTGCCTTTTCTGATGTATCATGGTTGGAGTCTGCACCTCTTACGGCTGATCCAGATTAATTACTTACCGGTTTTAGTTCTGTTTGTTCTGAAGTCTTGGACTCTGTTGCTCCTTACAAGATTAAGCATTGTAAGGTAAATCGTCAGCCTTGGTTTAATGAACATACTCGTGTTCATAGACAGCAGTGTAGAAAGGCAGAACGGGCTTGGAAGAAAAATAAACTTCTGGTCTTTCACCAGATGTTACAAAACTCAATTCTTGGGTATCAGAAAACTGTAAAAGATGCTAAAGCAGCGTATTTTCAAATATTATATCGCAGCAATCAAACTCACCAAAAGTTTTGTTTCAAAATATTAATAGATTTTTTTTATCCAAATGTTGTTACGATACCTCCATCTACAGAGTGTTGTGAGAAGTTTTTAAGTGTTTTCTCTGGAAAAACTAAAAATATTATTTGATTTGGATGGAAAGGTGGCAGCAAATACTACTAGTGTCAACGCTTTTGATGTATTTTATCTGGTTTCCTCTTTTGATATTAGTCCTATTATTGCTCATTTGAAATACCCAGCTATCAGTTGGGATGTTTTGCCTTCAGGTTTGCTTGGTGCGACAGCTAACTTTATTGGACCAAGTATTACATCTATTGTGAACTGTAGCCTTTCTACAGGTCTTTTTCCATCATTTCTTAAGCAAGAGGTCATTCAGCCCCTTCTCAAGAAGTATGCTCTGGACCTTTTGGATTTCACAAATTATCGGCCAATTACAAAGCTGCCCTGTATTTCGGAAAATATTGGAGAAAGTGGTTTTATCTCAGCTGAGCTCTTTTTTGGCTAATAATGATGTGCTAGATGCTTTTCAGTCTGGCTTTAGGGCAGGACACAGCACTGAATCAGCTCTATTGCGAGTTTTCAATGATTTGTTACTCATTGCAGACTCGGGTAGTCGAGGAGCTTTAATTATGCTCGACCTTAGTGCAGCTTTTGATCTAATAGATCAAGATATCCTTATTAAACGTTCAGAGCATGTTGTGGGTCTGAGAGGGGCTTTTTAAAATAGTTTTCTTCTTACTTGATGGGATGATCCTTTTCAGTGAGGGTTGGTGAATGTTCTTCCTCTTCAGTATCTACTGACTGTGGAGTACATCAGGGCTCCATTTTGGGACCTATTCTGTTTTCACTATTTCTGTTGCCTTTAGGCCTTATTTTTAAGAAAAACAGTATGTCTTAGCTTTATCCTGATGATATTCATATCTGCCTATTAGATCTGGAGTATCAACTTCTCATTCATATTTGTTGTTATGTCTTGAGGAGGTGAAGTGCTGGTTAGAGCAAAATAGCCTACAGCTAAATGCGAGTAAATCTGAAGTAATAATTTTGGGGCCAAATAAGGTTGACTGTGACAAACAATGTGTTAGGTACATGGACAACTTATGTGCAGTCCCAAATAAGAAATATGGGTGTAATTTCTGACTCGGCTCTAATGTTTGATCATCAGATTAAATGTGTGGTAAAAAGTTGCTTCTTTCAGTTGAGGACTACTGCAAAAATGAAATCCTTTTTGTCTGGGTGCCGATCTTGAGATAGTGATTCATGCATTTATCTCCTCATGTTTGGACTACTGTAATGCACTTTGTTTGGGAGTGAGCCAATCTCTTATTTCAAAATTGCAATTGGCCTATTATATTATATGAAGAAATTTAATATTTATTCATGAGAAATGACTACAGATTACAGAAGTTAAATTGCCATTTCATGTGGTGTTTAAGGTGTTGTACTGCTCACCATTGATTGTGATGTTTCCTCCGGTGCGAGGAACTCCAACCAGAGTAACCGGATAGAGACCAGACTCCGCTGGCAAAGACAGAGCGGCAGGAAGGGACTCAAAATCTACACCTGATGTCAACAGGCCCTGATGAACACAATCACACAGAATATACAGTACAGTGGTCAATATATAGTGCTCAGTATATAATCATTTGTATCATATAAAGGCAGTGTGAATGCTCTGCTTTTGTGATCCATGTAAGAAAGAACGTAAGGATTTCAATATTTTCAGTTCAATATCAATAAATAAAACAATTTCATAAACAATAATGATGATAAAAATAATTATAATTTTAAAATAAATAAATACATAAATATAAAAATGTATTAAAATAAGATCGATATAAAAGCAAAAAAAATAATAATGTAAAAAAGAGAAATAAAAAGTAAACTAATTCATAAAAATGAAAAAGAATTAAAAAAAAAAAAAAAAACATTTTAAAAAAATTAAACAAACGAAATGTACAATAAATAAAAAATAAATAAGTGTTTACATTTTTCTGTTGAGTTATTGTGTTTTCTCACCAAAGGAGAAAAAAAAATGCAATTAAAAAGCAGATTAAATGTAAAACACATGCAGCCACAGACAGCTTTTCAAGGAGAGAATCAGTGTCATGTGCACATGAATGCTATTAAAAGATAAAACACACACAACCTTTTTTTTTTTTTCAGCATAAACTGTTTTTACAAATGTATGGTCTTTTATGCTAGTTTTTGTCTTAGTGTGTGTTAACAGTAACAAGAAGAGAATAAATAGATGCCGAAACAAAGCAGTATGAAAAGACAGTAATAGACCAATGAAAAAATTATGGGTGACGGACCAATGGTTTGAGATTTCTGGGTTTTCTTTCTCTTCTTCTTTTTATTTATTTAGTTTTTACAACAAACATCACATAATCAATCATCCTGATATCCATCTGATATGGAGGAGATGAAATCACTCCCAGCATTCTCCCCATTACCCATGGAGAAAACTGCTCTTGTTCACAGCACTACAGAAAAGGAAAACGGGTTAGCAGAATCGCAGCGGCAGATGAGAGCGAGAGACACAGACAGATTGAAAACGACATGCTTACACCTTCGTCCTGGAGGTGAGGGCCGATTATTACCATGCCCTGAGAAGTTTTCCTGCATTCTATTCATACTTGAGACATCATTCAGACTCCAACAAATGTGCTTTATGGGATTTTTATCATGTAGCCTGAATGAAACCATTAAACTCTGAACTCAACAGGAAATAATAGGGAATTTCCAATTTCTCCTGATATTCGATCAACTCAATGTCCAATGTCTCTGTGACATGAAACTTATATCTATCCAAAGAGAACATAACATAGGGTTTTAAAGTCAAGCCATTTTACTCAGACGATTGGAATTCCAATTCACATAAAAATTGCACAATTATAATTTAAAGACTAGTTGAAAAAATAAACAATATAAAAAATATTACATTTAACATTTACATAATATGTTAATATTATTAAATATCTAAAATATATTAAGGTTTCTGTAAAGTAGACGTTATAAGGAAGTTGGTTCACAATCACGCTCAGTATTCTTTACTAAATGATTCAATGTACCATGAAATTTCACATTTTGGCTCACTTTGACTTGATTATTTTGTACAATATTCTTTTCTCTAAAACATCGTGACTCAAGTGTATCTTAAGTAAAAATAGAAATATATAATGTAGTGGAATATCAACAAAACAACACATTCAGTAGCTCAAGAGATGTTGTTTTTTGGATAAGAATAGAATGAATAATATATAAAGAAGCACTTTAGAAATGCATTTATAAAATAATGTACCTCCATCACTTCCTGCCTGGTGAAAAATATACGTAGGCTATATATTCGGTGGTATGATGGAGTATGATGTTTGTAACTGGGTGAACACACCTCCACAATGAGGTCTTATTCAGCCCATATCCATCCCTAACCGCCTCCAGAAAACTCCCCAACTCCCCTATACAAAACGCATATGCCTAGTAGTCATGGAGATGCTGAACAAACAGACAGCACGGTGGTACATCAGATATATAGTTCGCA
This sequence comes from Carassius auratus, assembly GCF_003368295.1. NCBI lineage: Eukaryota > Metazoa > Chordata > Actinopteri > Cypriniformes > Cyprinidae > Carassius > Carassius auratus. The sequence continues at coordinate 3,407,304 of NC_039286.1, forward strand.
GCCACTGTAAGACAGATGTCAGCAGTAATGTCAGTAAGGTCACTCCGGTTCATCCTGGCACCATTCACAGTGCCATCTGATTCAGGTTATTACTGGCAGAGGAATTGTATCGGTCGGGTATCATGCTGATACCATCTGGGGCAGATCTGGGCATGTCTGGAACAACACAACTCACTTTTGCAATCATTTTTCATTTAACACAAATACACACACATCTCCAGTTCAGTGTGTCCCTGGTGAGAAAGGACAAAAACCTTTCTGGATTAGAGTTTAACCTCTAGCTGGAGAGTACACCTGTGCCCTGAGTCTACGGGTGTGATGCTCTAATGGTTTTGAATCGAAGCTGCTAACATAAAGACAGTAAATTCAGTCCAACAGTCACTATAATCACAGACCTGCTCCATCACTATTCCACCCTTGAGGAAAAAAACGTTACCCCTGAATTGCTCCTAAAAGACAGTCTCTACAGTTTGATCCTTTGGGGAATACAAATATAGCTCTGTTCTAAAACTCAGTGAGCAGCCTACCAGTGTTTTAAAGCATCACAGAAATGCTCTGGGTGTGACATTTTAAGAATGTATTGCAGTGAGCTATATAATTGAAAATAATATTTTTAAAGGGGTCATATGATGCTGCTAAAAAGAACATTATTTGGTGTATTTGGTATAATGAAATGTGTTTATGGGGTTTAAGGTATAAAAAAATAAATAAATAAAAGATTCATTACTTTCCACATAATGTACATTATTGTTTCTCCTCTAGACCCCACCTTCTGAAACACATTTATTTTTACATTGAAGTTCACCTGTCCAGTGCAGTGTGATTGTCCGAATACCTCAAGCATGTGACAGAAATGTTACGCCCCTTAACATATTGTGACGCCCTGTCCAGCTGGAGTGACGAGACATAAACATAGAACCCATTATAAATATTATTTAAACTATTCTATTTAGTCGTGTCCTCTTTTGGAAGGCCAAACAAAGTAGTTTTTTACTTTTACAGTGAAACACACAGCGTGTATATGACATGGCAGCAGTGGCAACAACAATACTACAAGGCCTTCTTTCTTTGCGTGAACATCTGGGCGGCGTTATGCAAATCTTCCCACATAGTGATGTAGAGATGTGGGGCGCATTAGAACTTTGATAAAGAATATCTCTTTGGATTTTAGACTTTAGTCTCTACAACTTTACAGATCCTCTTTATGCACCAAGACCTTGTTACACTCCAAAGAGAAAGGAAAAATTTTAACTGCATCATATGACCCTTTTAAATGAATTTTACAATTTAAAATGTAATTAAAAATTAAAAATTTAAAATAAAACAAAAATATATATAAAAAATACACATAAATACCAAATAAAATAAAAATTTAAAAGACAAATAAAATGCATACAAGACAAAACAGTATCTAGTTTATATGTTATAAAAGTCTTAAGATAATTTTTTTTTATAAAATTAAATTAAATTAAAACTAAGGTAGCTCAATAATACCTAAGAGAAATATATGCATGTGCATCTCAATAAATTAGAATGTCGTGGCAAAGTTGATTTATTTCATTAATTCAACTCAATTTATGAAACTCGTGTATTAAATAAATTCAGTACACAAACTGAAGTAGTTTAATTCTTTGGTTCTTTTAATTGTGATGATTTGGTTCAGATTTAACAAACCCACCAATCTCAACAAATTAGAATATAGTGACATGCCAATCAGCTAATCAACGCAAAACACCTGCAAAGGTTTCCTGAACCTTCAAAATGTTCTCTCAGTTTGGTTCACTAGGCTACACAATCATGGGGAAAACTGCTGATCTGAAAGTTGTCTAGAAGACAATTGCCACATCCGAAAACTTCAGCTTGCTGCCTAGCTGCCATATCGAGCAATGACTTTGCAGGCAGTGTTTTTTCACGAAGGCACCTCATGAAACTAATTTTGGACAGGCTTCTGAGGCAGAGTAATGGTTAAATGATCTACAGCAAAATATAGAGAGCTTTGGTGATAACTAAGTGGATATTTAATTAATGCAATATTAATTTCTCGCTAGAATTGACATAAAAAGTAGAAAACTTTGATCAAAAACATACATTTACACACAAACTGAGCACCGACCGCAACTTTCAGACGCCACACAAGGAGGGTAAGCCACAAACATTCATTGCCAAAGAAGCTGGCTGTTCACAGAGTGCTGTATCCAAGCATGTTCATAGAAAGTTGAGTGGAAGGAAAAAGTGTGGAAGTACTGTATGCACAACCAACTGAGAGAACTGCAACCTTATGAGGATTGTCAAGCAAAATCGATTCAAGAATTTGAATGGACTGAAGCTGGGGTCAAGGCATACAGATGTGTCAAGGAATTTTGCAACAGTTGTCGTATTCCTCTTGTTAAGCCACTCCTGAACCACAGACAATGTCAGAGTTATCTTACCTGGGCTAAGGAGAAGAAAAAATTGACTGCTGCCATTGGTCCAAAGTCCTCTTTTCAGATGAGAGCAAGTTCTGTATTTCATTTGGAAACCAAGGTCCTAGAGTCTGGAGGAAGGATGGAGAAGCTCATAGCCCAAGATGCTTGAAGTCCAGTGTTAAGTTTCCACAGTCTGTGATGATTTGGGATGCAATGTCATCTGCTGGTGTTGGTACATTGTGTTTTTTGAAAACCAAAGTCACTGCACCCGTTTACCAAGAAATTTTGGAGCACCTCATGCTTCCTTCTGCTGACCAGCTTTTTGAAGATGCTGATTTCATTTTCCAGCAGGATTTGGCACCTGCCCACACTGCCAAAAGCACCAAAAGTTGGTTAAATGACCATGGTGTTGATGTGCTTTACTGGCCAGCAAACTCACCAGACCTGAACCCCAGAGAGAATCTATGAGGTATTGTCAAGAGGAAAATGAGAAACAAAAGATCAAAAAATGCAGATGAGCTAAAGGTCACTGTCAAAGAAACCTGGGCTTCCAGACCAACTCAGCAGTGCCACAAACTGATCACCTCCAAGCCACGCCAAATTGAGGCAGTAATTAAAGCAAAAGGATCCCCTACCAAGTATTTGGAACATGTACAGTAAATGAACATACTTTCCAGAAGGCCAACAATTTACTAAAAAAGTTTTTATGAAGTATTCTAATTTGTTGAGATAGTGAATTGGAGGGGTTTTGTTAAATGTGACCCAAAATCATCACAATTAAAAGAACCAAAGACTTAAACTACTTCAGTCTGTGTGCAATTATTTTTTTTTAATACACGAGTTTCACAATTTGAGTTGAATAACTGAAATAAATTAACTTTTCCATGACATTCTAATTAACTGAGATGCACCTGTATATAAATAATAATAATAAAAGGGTTTCTAGAGTTCTAAGACGCCTTGTTGTTACCATAATTAAAATTACAAATCAAATCAAATCTGAGGCTCCCCCAATCATGCCAAGAAGGGAGAGGCGTCTGAAAAAGAGACAATGTGTCCAACGTGAACTGCCTCTCAGAAGGCAGCTGTCTAAGTAGAGAGCAGACAGCAAAGCAGCACCAGAAGAGTCAGCGTTTGATACACGATTACCTTGGTTTCTTAGGAGGGTCTCCACATGGCTGGATTCTGATAACTGTGTCTCATATGAGTGGACCATTATAATATCAGGAAAACACTGTAACCCCTCTCCATCTCTTCAGTGTGGTTCTGCCTCGATTCCACTATCATTATGGGCAGGTCATGGTGACCTTCTACAGCCCAAATGGCCCTCAAGCCACCCATAAGTGGCACAGTCTCATTTCAACTGTCTGGGTCGAATTCTAAAGTGCAGTTAATATGTAAAGAGGAAAACACAAAAGATTTCTGGCAATGACATTTGCATTACAATCCCATTGCTCTGCACAGTGCCCAAATCACAAACAAACCCAATGAAAACACCACGTCCACTAGGTGCAGTTTCCAGCACAATTTTTCTGTCCTCACTAAGAGCAAAATGCCATATAAAGTGACAGAACCTCTATAAATTAACAAATGATTTTTTAAAGCGATCTCCATAGTGCTCAATGCCACTTTTATATGCTTCAGTTCAAATATAAGTGATCGTGTATAAAATCAGTTTCTAGCATTTTTTCTTACAGTGATGAACATAAAGAGCAACACCATAATGCCTCTGCAGGGGTCTGATGTAAGATCTTATTTTCTGCTGTGATTCAGACATTACTGTGTCAAGCACAGTTTTTTTTCTGAATCGGTACAAAAGTAATTAAACTAACATGAACTAAGCGAGCTAGATGTCTTTTCCATAAAATATGTGCCTGTGTATAATGGATTCCCTCTCTCTTTCTCTACCTTTTCCTCATGTTCAATTACAAAAAGTAAAAAAAAAAAAAAAAAATATTTCTAAAATAAGATTTTAAGGCATCACAGGCATGCTCCGGATGTGAAATGTTGCTCAAATCCTAAGCATGCACTGCAGCAAGCAATGTTATTTAACCCTCCGAGGTTGGTGAATATGTTGAACATTTTTCCCTGATATCAGTGACGAGAACTTAAAATGCTCCATCAATTTTTTTGCTGTACAGACAATAATTTATATGACAGAAAAATATAATATTTCAATAAAAAAAAAAAAATTAGGTTATGAATAAAATTATTTTTGCAATGAAATGACATAAAATAAAAACAATAAAATACTCAAATTAAAAACAAAATTAAAATTATGAATACAAATTATATTATTACTTAATTTTAGAATTTTATACACGTCATAAAATTATTTCATTAACTACAAGAAAACAAAAAAACAAAAGAAAGATGCTAAGAAAATAAAAGTAAAAAGAAAAGAAAAATACAAAATTATAAATGAAAAATAAGATAATTAGATAATATAAAAAATTTATAAAATATTTCATAAAATTAAAAAAACAATATAAAATAATGTACAAATATAAAAACGAAATTATTTTTTTATATATATTTTTTTTTTATATGAAATATTATATATACATTTATATTAAATATAAATGTATATTATTTTAGTATTTATATATATATATATATATATATATATATATATATATATATATATATATATATATATATATATATATATAAATAAATATACATACACACACACACAGAGAAATTTAAAAATATATTTTATAAAACAACTATAGTAAAACAAAAAACAATGAAAAATTTATAAAAACAAAAACTAAATTCAAATTACAAATAAAATTATATTATTTTTTTGTAATATCAAATCACTTACAACCCTCTTTGGACACTTTGGCAACTGAATCGCCATTGGCTAGTAGACTGATATATATAAATATATATGTAAAATGGTGCAGTTTTTTTAATATCTGAAAGTACACTATTAACATCAGTCAGTCAAGCTTTCTAATAATCAAATATTATTTAATAACATTTTAACTGGACAGGTGGTGGTGCTTTTTTGGTCATTCGGTGTTTCTGTAAAAATATATATATAATAATAATAATCATAATAATTGAGAAAAACCAAACAAAATTACTGATAAAATAAAAATGAGACGAATTCTAATAATAAGAACTATACAACACACTAAGGATTACTAAGATTAATGAGCTGCTGGATTCATGAATATTAATCAGGTTTTGTGCGTTCACTTGAACTGATTTGCTGTAATTAAATCTGGGACGATAATAGGTGAGCGACAGCCAATGAAAATTCCATTTGCGCATAAACTCCACCCACTACCGGAAAACCCAACTGCTCTTAAAAGCTGAAGACTTCCATAGGAACGCCATTATTTTGACAGGATAACTTTATTGTTTAAATGTAGCGCGTCAATTAACTCACTCACACTCTCTCTCTCTCTCTCTCTCTCTCTCTCTCTCCTGATAGAGAGTGAAACTCTGAAGCCCTCAGTCAGAGAGTGTTTGCGAGGTAAAATATACAAAACTTATACTTAGCCTCCAACTCACACACTGGATATCATTTAGTTGCCCAGAGTGAAGATTTAGTCACAAATGCGAGTGATTTACTCGCAATGTAGAGGGTTGACTCACCATGTTCTCGACCCGAAGCTCAAATGGCATCGGATTATAGACCATTAACTGCACCTCGCACACATCGCCCTGCACCCACTGGAAATCTGCAACACAGAGACAAACACACACATCAGTGAAAATCAGCACTGTATAAATGCATAAAGAAAGAAAAGCATTCAGCTCTTAAACATTACAAGATTCATTGACGTTGACAGGCCTGATCAATATGTTTGCATGCACTGCTTTATCAATCTCATCAAATTAAACAGCCAGTGGCAATTGTAAATATTTATTTTACTTGGGGGTTCAATAAGATGACCTCATATAACATTTACATTCATGCAGATGCAAGATATGGAATCAAACCCATGACCCTGGTGTTTTTTTTAAGCACCGTGGTTAGTACCAGTTAAGCAACAGGAACACTATATGATTCTTTTCAGCTGAATTTTGCTCTCTGTTTCTGAGTAAATCCTTCAGAGCTGGAAGCTAGCTAACTAGAGTAAGTCTACTGAGCTTTTCCATTAATCCAGAGACAGAGTCTGATACCGATTAAGCGTTTCCAAACAATGGCCCCTTGTTCCCTGGGGAGGAGATGTATTCACTGTATTATCTACAGTATGCTCGCAGATTTCATGCTCAAATTAACCAGAGCCCCGTCTCACACTAATAATCATCCACCGCTGAAGGCCATATGGAGTTTAGAATGCATTAATTATTTTCAAAGAATGAAAACCAACTGTAGCTAATCTTGTCCGTTGCTTCTGAAATACAGTTACTGTTGACATTTCTCATGAATTCCATGAATCTGGAGTTCATTGTGTATTTCACACTAAAAATAAATGTCAGTCATTGTGAAATGGCTAATTTGCTGGTGAGTAAAAAAAAAAGAAGCAAAAATTACCTACATAAAAAAGGCATAATGTACACAGTTAAAATTATTTTGGGGCTGAATTTATAATAGGTCTGTAAAATTGAATCATCACAGTTGATCACATCCAAAACTAAAGTCTCTGTTTACATAATTTGTGTGTGTGTACGGTCTATAAGTATATATATGCATATATTTCTTATACATACATATACACTAGTGATGCGCGGGTCGGCTTTTTTTCCAACCCGTGGGTCCCACTTTTCTGAAATTATTCGGCCCGCCCCAACCCGCCCCGCAAATAAAGTAAAATCTCTTGACCCGCCCCGCGCATCAGGGACATCACGGAAGTTACGTTGCTACTTAGACATTCGTATTGTAACCTTATCAAAGAACCCAATAAAATATAGCCTATTTAATATAGCTATTTAATATAGGCTATAGGGAATTAAACTAGTGATGGTTCGTTCGTAAATGAATATTTTAGGTGAACGAATCGTTCTCATTCATGTAATCCACTGACTCTCTCATTCCCTGAAGTTCCTCCCTCCACAGCAGCGCGTGAGTTTCATCCTGTCAAAGAGTTACTTAAGATGTGATTTGTTGAATGTAGTGAACAAATACGATATTCCCGTTTGTGAACGAGTTGAATGAACTGATACATAGCTTGTTCGTGAATGAAATGAATGAGAGTATACAATTTGTGTATAATTTGTGTATAATATGAAGAAATGGTCACTGAACAAATCAGTGAACGAATCTGAACGAATCATTTTGGTGAACGAACTGAAAATCAACAAATCAACAAATAAATTCCACGCACCGTATTTAGTGACCCGCCCCAACCCGCCCCGCAATAAAGTGCCAATTTCTTAACCCGACACGCGGGGCCCGCAGGTTAGGAGACGACCACCGCATCACTAATATACACGTGTGTGTGTGTGTGTGTGTGTGTATGCGCATGTTTTTGTGACATATCAGGACACAACTCTGTATAATGACACGGGTGCTTGTAAATAGAAAAAAAAAAACTAAAATAAATCAACAAGTACATAAAAGTAAATAAGTAAAAGTAAATCAGAAAATAAAATAAATTAAACAAATAACAATAAATAAAATAAAAAATAAGTTAATTAAATGAGTACAAAAAAGTAAATGTATAACAATAATAAAAGAAAAAAGTAAACAAAAATAAAATGAAAAATGAAAAAAGTGTGTGTGTCTGTGTGAAAGAGAAGTAATGACCACCCCTTTCCTCCCTAAAAAGAAACCATATGAAATTAAGGGCAAATGGTTTCAATTGTCTCCAAATCAGGAATCTAATAATCTATAACAAACTGGTACATAAATCCAGTGTGAACGTACTGTTGGGCTTCACTGAACTGACGCAGAGTAAACGGCAGGCTTCACTCCTGAGGGAAATTAAAGTATGGTTGAAGAAGGCGCTTCTTTATTATAGATGCTATGAAACCTGGTGTGGGAGATGGTTTTCCATATGATGAATGCATCAGAAGACAGCACATAGCTCTGAAATGAAGAGAAGGGGACAGGAAAGGCCAGACCAGAAGAAGCCCATGAGGCAGTTTAAGCATTTAATTTGAGCTGGCTGCCACACAAAGACCCCTGGCACTGCTGATGGAGACCAGAGGTTCTGAGGATGAGAACCAAGCCAAAGCAATGAGACACAGACAAATCCACCTGTTGAGTCTGAAATCTGCCAGTTTAGGTCGACATGAAACAACCATCACTATTATTTTCACCTCAGTATCGCGGCATGAAAATAAAGAGCTAAAAGCTTTTTTTTCGTTTTGGTTAATCTTAATCTTAATGTTAATAATCTTTCATTATTAATATAATGAAAACCGTGTAGTTTCTTCAGACTTAGTGAACAAACTGTGATTAAACTGACTTGGAACTGCCAAGTCATATACAGGTGCATCTCAAATTAGAATGTTGTTGAAAAGTTAATTTATTTCAGTTATTCAACTCAAATTGTGAAACTCTTGTATAAATAAATGCAATGCACACAGACTGAAGTACTTTAAGTCTTTGGTTATTTTAATTATGATGATTTTGGGTCACATTTAACAAAAACCCACCAATTCACTATCTCAACAAATTAGAATACTTCATAAAAACCTTTTTAGTGAATTATTGGCCTTCTGGAAAGTATGTTCATTTACTGTACATGTACTCAATCCTTGGTAGGGGCTCCTTTTGCTTTAATTACTGCCTAAGTTTGGTGTGGCCTGGAGGTGATTTTGTGGCACTGCTGAGGTGGTCTGGAAGCCCAGGTGTCTTTAACAGTGGCCTTCAGCTCATCTGTACTTTTTGGTCTCTTGTTTCTCACTTTCCTCTTGACAATACATCATAGTTTCTCAATAGCCCCTTTCACACTGCACGTCGGACCCGGAAAATTCCCAGAACATTGCCGGGTCACCTTCTGTGTGAAAGCAAACATGTCCCAGGATTGATTCTGGCATTGAACCTGGGTCGGGGACCTAGTAAAATTGCCGTGGTTTGACCCGGACGAGCGCTGTGTGAACAAAAGCAAGATCTAATGCCGCATCGTAGTGATGATGCACGTTATCGCGCGACTCTTTTACCGGCTGTTTTGAAGGAAGATCAATGTTCGCGACAAAAACATATGTGCAAACTGTAATGAAGCAGAGATCAGTTAGTTCCTCACTTTCCGTGCTGACGCTGAGATCGTTCGCTAGCTTCAGTGAAAGTATAACGTGCCTAACGTTTTCGACTCGTACATTACATGTCATGCCCTGATGTCACGTGTCGTTATGGGATCTTTACGGGTTGTGTGTGAAAGCACGCGCATATCCCGGGTAATCAGTGGTAGTGTGAAAGTGCAAAATCTAGCGACCCTGGAACAATTGCCGGAACACTTTACCCGTGTATTTTCCGGAATCGCAGTGTGAAAGGGGCTTATGAGGTTCAGGTCTGGTGAGTTTGCTGGCCAGTCAAGCACACCAACACCATGGTCATTTAACCAACTTTTGGTGCTTTTGGCAGTGTGGACAGGTGCCAAATCCTGGATCTTCAAAAAGCTGGTCAGCAGAAGGAAGCATGAAGTGCTCCAAACTTTCTTGGTAAACGGTTGCAGTGACTTTGGTTTTCAAAAAACACAATGCACCAACACCAGCAGATGACATTGCACCCCAAATCTTCACAAGACTGTGGAAACTTAACACTGGACTTTAAGCATCTTGGGCTATGAGCTTCTCCATCCTTCCTCCAGACTCTAGGACCTTGGTTTCCAAATGAAATACAAAACTTGCTCTCTTCTGAAAAGAGGACTTTGGACCACTGGGCGAGAGTCCAGTTCTTCTTCTCCTTATCCCAGGTAAGATGCCTCTGATGTTGTCTGTGGTTCAGCAAATTCCTTGACACGTCTGTGTGTGGTGGCTCTTGATGCCTTGACCCCAGCCTCAGTCCATTCCTTGTGAACTTCACTCAGATTCTTGAATTGATTTTGCTTGACAATCCTCATAAGGCTGCGGTTCTCTCTGTTGGATGTGAATCTTTTTCTTCCATACTTTTTCCTTCCACTCAACTTTCTGTTAACATGATTGGATACAGCACTCTGTGAAAAGCCACCTTCTTTGGCAATGGATGTTTGTGGCTCCTTGTGAAGGGTGTCAGTGATTACAACTGTCAGATCAGCAGTTTTCCCCAGGATTGTGTAGCCTAGAGAACCAAACTGAGAGACCATTTTGAAGGCTCAGGAAACCTTTGCAGGTGTTTTGAGTTGATTAGCTGATTGGCATGTCACTATATTCTAATTTGCTGAGATTGTGAATTGGTGGGTTTTAGTTGAACCAAAATCATCACAATTAAAAGAACCAAAGACAAACTAATTCAGTCTGTGTGCATTGAATTTATTTGACAATTTGAGTTTAATTACTGAAATAACTTTTCCATGACATTCTAATTTATTTAGATGCACCTGCATACACCTACATACATATAGTTGCCCCCCCCCCCCCCCCCAAAAAAAAAGTCTGAACTACAAAATAAAAAGCTGCAACTTTTTTTTTTTTTTTTTTTGTGGTGCCAGGCTGTATTAAGGCTGTATTCGATTGATCAAAAATAAAGTAAAACAGTAATATTGAAAAATATTATTACAATTTAAAGTAATTATTTTCCGTTATAGAACACGATCTTCTGGATGAGAAAGATTTTTAACTGATCTCTGCTGTTCAAAAGAGACCCAACAAAGAAAACATAAAAGGAAAAGCCCTTGAGATAACCAACCAGTCATCAGTCCTAAAGCGTCAATGTTTTTATTCTAAACCAGATCTCTGTACAGATGAAACACAAGCACACACTGTATTAATGTCCCTCCACAGTGACTCACACACTCGTGTGGCGGCCGCTCTTGAAGATGACAGGAAACCCTGCTCAAATGTAGCTGACTCACCTCTCCAAACGAAACCTCCGCACAGATTCACCATCAATTCTGTATCGCTGCTGTTCTGCATTAGTGAGGAGCGCTCCTGAATGACTCACATCAAGCTGAAATTCATGTCCTTCAAACCTCTGCAGCTACACAAAAGCAGAACTGTTTACTCTTATGCAGCGCTGAGTGTATGAATGCATGCTACAAGTGGAACCATGCAAGAAAATATGGATTATTTAATTTATTTTTTAGTTAATTTGTCATAATAAAAATGTCAAATACATATAAAAAAAAAAATAGAGGGTCAAGTTGAGAGCACTGCATTTTGGGATACTGTACCTAGTATAGTGTGCTCTGCATATGTCATATTTTGGAAAATTGTAATATGGCATACAGAAAATACAATACACAACTAAAACTACTTCCAAAAATAAGCGGCAATATGTTATTTCCAACACACACAAGGTCATGCAATTGCAAATGCCAGTACAAACTAATTAAGAAGCCCTTCTAGCCTACATTAGATGTATCTGTACAAAAATCTCTTTAAATATGACTTGTGGGTGGGTATGTTTTTATATCCAGCAGGCTGACAGTCATTATAAGGGCCCACACTGTGTTTTCGTCCATTACAGGGATTTGCTGGGTCTGCTGTGGACATCTGCTGGTGTAAAAGCTCCATCCAGCATACACAAGCATGTCAAATATTTGCCCTTTTGAGCATTGGCTCAAGATAAACCACTCTAAGTGGTGATTAGATTTGGCAGGTGTAGACGTACAGTATACAGTCGAGGACCCAAGAAGCAGGATGGATGCACCTCTCAGCATCGCTGAATCCCATCTGCAGGGATCAGGAAGCTTCCAGAGCTTTTACAGTGAGTGAGGAAAACGAGAAAACCTTTAAAAGGCTGCTACTTCTGTGCACCATGTGACCTTTTTCACATGGGTCTCTTCCCAATTGCAACGCTGCCTGACAAATACAACGACAGCCCAGTGACTACATTGCCGATCTAGGGAAGTGAGAATTTTGCACATTCTGAAAATCATGGAAGAGTGAGAAATCCCTGCAAGGGAACTCCTGCAGGTCATAACAAATGTTAACGAGAGATGAATTGGCTTGTTAGAAAGTTCTGATTATCAGCACGTGCACAGCGTGTGAGCAGCTGTTCACCTACATATAACACACACACGCACTGAGATACTACTTATACATAAATGCAAGCAAAATATGATATATAAATTAAGTTCACCAATAAACATGCACTGTATTACTGTATTAATGCCTGTATTATAGTGCTGCTTATTAGTAAAAGTAGATATTTAAAAAAATATTTAAAATATATTCATGAAATCAATTAAACAATATATATATAATGATTTAAAGTAAATTAATTATTATTTAAAATACAAATATTTAAAATAAACTGATTCATATTTTATTTTAAATTATTTATTTAAATGACTTTTGTATTCATTATACATTTTAAAACTGTGTTTTCATTTATTTATTTAAAATAATTTAAATTATTATTTTAAATAATGATTTATTCATGTTTCAGCAAAATATTATGTATTTATATTTACATTAAAAAAAATTTTATGTATTTAAAATTATTTATTTTAAATAAATAATACATTTACTTTTTAATTACTAATTATACATTTTTTAAACAGTATGTATTTATTTTAAATGTATTTATTATGTTATTTATTCATTTAATTATATAATTATTTATTTTAAATATGAAAGCATGAATGAATGAATGAGAAAAAAATAAAGAGTAAGAAAATTCCTTCTTTCCACTGATATGGCCCCTTTAATTTGTCCATATTCCTAAAGAGAACTGCTTGTACAAACCGCTGAAACAGCATTAGGCCGAGACAAAGTCCTGATAAAGATAATAAAGAGTGTTAAATGCCTCATTACGTGCGTAACAGAGAAGAAGACATATCTCTCTCCCTACAATAGCCATCCGTTTAGGAGACAGGATAAAGTGCTCTCCTCCTGTGGTTCCGCTGGAAAACACAACTCCAGACACCTGCACCGCTTCTGAGATATATCCATGCTGAGAGCCAGAGGATATCTGCACTTTGGCTCTTCTAAAAACACAGCTTACCCTATGAGATGGAACTCATCCCACATAAAACTACAAAACAACCACAATGCTGAACAATTACCCCTCAAGAGCTGACTGAAAACTGAAAAAGTGAAGGTAGTGAAGATCTAGAATTTCGTTTGCGGATGCCATTTTGATGTTATATCAAATGAAATGACATTCAGATACTATGTATTTTTTTGGTTTACGGTATCTATTTTCAGAAAGTTACACCAGGCAAAAGCAGCACGCCTGGTTGAGTTCATGAACCGAAAGTGCCGACAGCAACCACGATGGATCAACATAGGCTCACTTGAAGGAAACCTGCATGAAATGCTAGACTAAACAGCAACATGAAAAAAATGTAATGCTAAGATTAAAACATTTACACCATGTTTGTTATCTACGAATTAGTATTTTGATTATCTAAATTATAGCCCTGCATTTCAGCCAGGGCCTCAATGGGCTCCGACCTTTTTACGCCCCTTGGGCCGGGCTTCGGACCAATTTTTTAACGTCATAGTTTAGACACAGACACAGGCCGGGCCTCTGGTCTGTTTTAAAGGTGCCATGTGTAAAAATTGATGTAAAAATATCCAAAAAATGACCTACACGCATCAAAAGAATGAGAAGAAATAAGGGCGATGATGTCATAAAAAAATGTCAAGTTATAGTGCCTCAGAGATATCAACCTTAATTAGCATTAGCATTACTAGCCCTGGCCCGACAGATGTCGTAATACCAGTTTCGGCATGGGAGGCGGTATGCGGGCAACATGACCACCAGCCAACCTGCAATACACTAATAACTCGCACGGCTTGTGGGCGTACTTGAACCTGATGTCAATCGTGTGGAAAGTACAGCCCACTACTTCATTTCAGTTCAGGGAAGAGAGCGGAAGGATGGCTGAAGCCCTTGGCAAGAGACCACCACCCGCTACAGGGAAACAACCGCGCTCGGAATCACAAATCAAATCCAATAAGAAAAGGAGCCGAACCAGAGTAAACATCGGCACTGCTTTCCATCGCTGGAGAAAACTGATGGACCTGAAAGAAATGAGGCTCGACTCCGAACTTGCAACATTTTCTTTTGGATTGGTAAGTTAGATGTTGTATTTCGCTAGAAGTTTGTTTTATATGTTTGTGTATTTTTTTCGGGAAGCTATAACATAGAAATGTATCGAAGGCTGTTCGATAAACGTGCTTATGTTAGCGATGGCTAACCGTAGCTGCGTTTGATAATTAGCTAGCTATAAGTTATCATACTATATCATAACTAACCTGCTCTGTCTAGTCTGTTGGTCTCCGTGTCCTCTTTGCTTCGTGGTTTTTCTGTGCATGAGAAAATTGATGTGTGGCGTGAAAGCGTGTGAAAAGAGTCAATTGTGTGTGTCTCACTGTGAATGCTTGAGAGTTGGCAGTTCTGGTTACGTTGGTTGGCACTAGCTTGGTCAACATCAGCTGTCTGATGTTGACCAATGATGTTGACAGAATGCTGTCTGTTAAATTAATTTAATTCAAATAATGTTTATATACAACTCAAAATGTAATATGAACAAAACGAATATGAACATATTCACTGGTAAAGGTGAAGGGGAGTAGCTTGAAGATGTCATGTTTCAAAATCACTTGACATCACCCAACGTTCCTCTGGAGGCAAAACGTCCTCTTAAGCCCTATTCGCACGGGACTAGTTTTACAGGGGGTCGTTAGAGAAATCTGCGTTTTACAGACGTACTTGGTGATTTTAATCCCGTCCGAATCTGCCACGTCTGTGTTTTTCTCACACAACCTCTGTGATAATTCCAGAGCAAATTACCTACTGTTTTTCAGTAAACTCAGTGATCCTCTGAGAAAACTAATCCTGTCCGAATGCGAATATCTGTGATTGCCGGTGATATTTTATTTCACAACGCATTTCCTTGTGTGTTTTGGCCAACGTGAATTACCGTAGATGCTCTTACCGTGCGGATGTTTGATATATTTGCTTAGCGGCAAATAAATAATAAAAAAAAAAAGAATAATAAAATCAAGAGCAAGATCACGTAAACTGTTAATACCGTCTATTGTAATATCAGCATCAGGTAAGATTACTCACGTTCATTTATGCACTCAGTTACATAATGTTTATGAAAATTAAACATACGGTAGGTTTAGCCTACTACACACACACAAAAAAATAGGAAAACATGTTAAACTAAAGGCACCACACATTAACATTGTTTTGCTATACTAGCCATTTAGTATTTATTGTGTAATAATACGAATGGCTATCATTCTGAATGAATTAAACGCACGCATACAGAGCGCGTGATCTCTGTGATGCCCAGATGCACAAAACAGACCCTCCCACCTCTGTAAAAAACACGGAGATGTTAGTCCCGTCCGAATTGGTACATGAAAATCACAGACGTCAGGTGGTAAGAATCGAAACGCAAACCTAGTTTAGAAAACTAGTCCCTTCCGAATAGGGCTTTAGGCTTCGGCTATGGCTCTAGGGTCGTTGTGAAGGTAGGGGCGGAGCATAGAGACTATGCCGTTTCTCGTTTGTTACTCTAGAGTAGACCAATTCACTTTATTGAGGCATACTGCCCCCATCTGGTATGGAATGTGGAGTATGACTTGATTTTTTTTGCCAGACATGACAGATGTCACCTTTAAGCCTTCTACATATTTTTATATTTTAGACATCCATCAATTAGAGAAAAAAATTATAATAAGCGTGGCTCGACGTTGTTTATTGTCGCACCAGCAGCAGTATGTTGCGTGCCGTCAGCGCAGCTGAATAGTTCTGCGTTCAAATGCACGCAATAAGCTCCAAAAAGCACCAGCAAGAGTAATTACTATAAATGTGACAGGGAAACAGTAAGGAGATATTTGAATTATTTACTAATAAACTAATGTTTTCTGAGTCAAGGATGAAGTTGCCGACCCTAACTCGCCATCTCCTCAGACACGCCTTTAGAGAGAAGTGCATCTTTATGGATTATGATAGAGTTTTTATTTTAGATTTGTTTTATTTTGTTAAGTAGTAATTTAAATCTTTCTATAGATATATTTATCATGTCTGTGAGGAATGTTTTCACTGAGTTTCAGTTTATTTTTGTACCTCTGTTAAAGATGGCAGAAAGCGCATCATGTTTGTTTTCTTTATTTTATAAAAGCACAACGTTTTGTTCATATTGTGAGTGCACACAAATAGAAGTAAATCATTTGCAGTTGCGAATGATTACTCTTACCTTTATGAACAAAAATGACTGCATATCCACTGAAAAAATGAAAGTGATCGTGCTGGCACATACATGTCCTGCAAAGCATCTCCGTGCAAACTATTGGATATAGCGCACATTCATCTAGGTTTAACATTTAAAGGGGGTGTCAAATGCTCGTTTTCACTCAATATCCTGTTAATCTTGAGTACCTATAGAGTAGTACTGCATCCTTCATAACTCCAAAAAGTCTTTAGTTTTATTATATTCATAAGAGAAAGATAGTCTGTACCGATTTTTCCCGGAAAAACACGACCGGCTGGAGGCGTGAAGTGTGGGCGGAGCTAAAGAATCACGAGCGCCAGTAAGCTTTTGCGTGGAGAGCATGTGGAAACTGTGACATTACCGTGAGGGAAAAACCATCATCCAAAACAAACCATGGCTTACAGTCAGATTCAGCCGTTTATTTATGATCCAGGATCAGATCCCGAGGCTGAAACTGAACGAGAGCAGCAGCAGCAACGACTCACTCCGAGCAGGGCTCGGACCCGGGTCTCCAGCATGGGAGGGGACGCACTAACAAGGAGGCAGAGATATTTGAAGCAGTTTTACTCACCGCCTGCGGTTCCAACACACGATCGTGACCCTTTTTCGTTGGGATTGCATCATCCTTAAGAAATAAACGATATGCAAATCCGTCGTCAAACTGGGCCTTGTTTGTAAAACAAGCATCTTCGAAATGCAGGGAACAAACAAAAACACTTGCACAACTCCGTTGATGCTCTGTAAAAATAAACTCCATCCACTGGTCCCTTAATGCTGTTTTTTTGGTAATCTGTGCAGGGTTGTCTTGCCCTGGCAACCAAAAACTTGGTTTTGCCCGCTCCATCTAACGTCACACAGAGCCATACTCGAAAAAAACTTGGGAACAAAAATACTCCTTCAAACGTACAACTTAATTTTTGAAACTTTGTCCATGTTTAGCATGGGAATCCAACTCTTTAACAGTGTAAAAAACTCAGTATGCATGAAATAGCATTTCACCCCCCCCCCCCCTTTAAACATTGTTATATGCTTGAACTGTTTTATATCTATAGATTTTATTTTAGTCAAGTCGTGATGAGAAGGCTAAATTGATCAAACATAGGCTCACTGTCTTCCACTGGCCATTTGGTCAAACAAAATCTTATATTTAACTAACAAAAATAATTATCTCTCTTCTTCTGCACTGAATGCTCTTTCTCTCAGACGTCCAGTCCAACCGCGTCTGCCAGCAGGAGTCCAAAGTTGCAACCAGCCATGTTGCAACTTTCCAGCTGGCAGAAAACTCTCCCCACCACAACTCAGTCAGAATAACATCTTTGGAGTTCATCACTCTTCAAACTCGGAATAACATGATCACAATTACAACACCACAGAACCTTTAAACCACCAAGACTTTAAGACATTGATGAACACTATATCGACTGCTTATACTGTCGCAATATGTAAACAATAATCTGCTAAAATGTATTAAAATGTTACATATCATACATACATTATCAACTGACATACTTATTTTAAAAAATGTTGGACTGTATTTGCTTCTAAATGGTGCTTGATCTTTGCAGATTTCTTTCTTGATTCATATTTTCAAATTGTTTTTCCACTGGAGAATGCAATATTATGGTAAGAGGACTCCTATTTTAGCTGGAAGAAACATTTTAAAGAGTTAAACGCATCTAGATGAATTTGTTTCTTAAAAACACAACACTTTTTGCTTCACAAAACATTAACTGATTGACTGGAGTCGTGTGCATTACTTATGGGTTATTGTGATGTTTTATCAACTGTTAATAGCATAAATATGTTTTTGACTATGCTAATACCGTATGTTCTTTACAGAGTGAGCTCAGACATCTTGCACTGCAGAAATAATAGCTTGATTGACGTACACAACCCATTTGTACATTCCTAGACTCAATCTATTATGTTAGCTTAGTTCCTGTCAAGCTCACAGATCCTGATGTCAGATTTAAGCTTTACCACAGTAACAGTTAAGATCAGATCGTACAGAATAACGCGCAACAGAACAAAAGGTCACTAGATGTCACAGACATAATTACGCAGGCCTGTTGTACTTTAAAACTTAGCTTTTGCTGCCACTACATTTTATTACTGGTTAGTGTTTCTTAAACACTTTCTTCAATATAGTTTAATGTGTAACCATTCTTTCATTGTAACAAGAGTGTAAAAACCATCCCCACATCCAAATATGCATGCATCACTAAAATATAGTATGCAAATATAATATCTTATTCCATTCTGCACTTCATATTATGGCCTTTGTGGTTAGAAGTGGAAATACAGATGCAGACAAATCTTTTCAATGCAAATACTAATTAAGGAAAATATACATTTACCCTTAGATGAAGAAACTTTGTTTTTACTACATCAGGGAATCTTTAAATGCAGCCTGCATGTTTTCATCTCTGAATGTGCCATTTAAAATTGGGCTGGGGTGTTTTGTTCATAGCAGCCTCGAGATGAGGGAAGAATTGTTTGGCTCATAACCAGCAGTTTTACAGCCTTTGCATACAAATAAGCACCTTTCAGACTGAATATCAAATAATCAGATGCACTGGCTTGCATCACAGCAGAGATCTCTGTAGTATAATCAGAGACTCCAGAAAAAATCACTCCAATTATGTTACTGACAGTTGGAACCCGTCATGAGTCATGCATGCACACATACCACAATAAATTAGTAATTATTATATATACATTTTAAATCAATTAATTGATCTGTGAGATTTTTGGGATTTTTCCAGGCTGCATTTATTTGATCAATAAAATTGCAATATTGTCAAATATTTTTACAAATACAAATAACATTTTCTATTTGAATATATTTTAAAATGTAATTTATTTCTGTGATGACAAAGCTGATTTTCAGCATCATTGCTCCAGTCGTCAGCGTCACATGATCCTTCAGAAATCATTCTATCAACTTCACAAAATGTCTTTACTGTCACTTTTGATCAATTGATAAATAGGCTAAATGTGGGTGAGAGTTTCAAAACTGAATTCCAACAGGTTAATGAAGTCAAAATCTTGATCGAAGCTAAGAGTTTCATATTGGCTATGAGTGAATATTTTCTGCATCTGGGAGAAGTCAATCCAATTGTAACTATCCAGCATGGGTGAAAATGGCTACAGACTTCTCTTCGGCTCATCTATCTCACACACACCTGAAGGATGCTGGACTCTTCTCTGGGAACAAGAGTAAATATATTCACAGTATGAGAGGCAGCTTGAAGGCAGATGGTTCCTCTTCACGCACAGGGACAACAACAAGTCATACATTTACAAAATGAGTTTTGGCTCTGTGGATTGGGCTGAGATTGAACAGTGTTTGGGCTTTTCCATCGCGCTGCTGGAGAGTTTGCACGGATATGGCTGAAGTCTGATTTTCTGCTCTGAAGGGAGTCGACCGCATCCATTTCTGATAAAATAATGAATATTTAATCTACATCAAAACAGCCAACAGCCATGTGTGTTTTATCTAATGAGCTTCAAACAGCCATCAATATCAAGTTGTTAAGCAAGAGGCTTTACCACTGTACACCTCTGGAGAGCATCATGATTTCAGGAAATTAGAATTTTAGGATTTTGGTTACTAAATCTGGCAAATATAAACCCTGATGTGACACCTGGGCTTACTTGAAAAGTCTTTTTTAAGATGTACTGTAAGAAAAAAATGAACCAGGCTTTCCAGTGATCTTGACCAGTCTGTTATCACTGAAAAGCAATGTTTTATTTTAAGTATTGTAAAGTGTCACTAATTAATTTACTCAAAATTCTGAATTCATACACTACCATTTAAAAGTTTGGGGTCAGTAAGATATTTTTAAAGAAATGCATCATTTTATTTAGCAAGAAAACACTTAATTTATGAAAAGACATTTATCATCTTACAAAATACTTTATTAAATACATATTATTCTTTTGAACTCTCTCTTAACCAAAGAACCCTGGGAAAAAAACTATTATGGTTTCCAAAATAATAATAATAATTTTATATATTTTATACACACATATCCAGGACAAGTGTTTTCAACATTACATCATAAAATAATGATAACTGATAATAAGAAGACAAAATCTTTCACCAAATGAACGCAGAATGATTTCTGAAGGATCATGCGAGACTGGAGACACTGGAGTAATGATGCTGAAAATTCAGCTTTGCATCAAAGGAATAAATGACCTTTTAAGGTATATTCAAATAAAAAAATTGCTATTTAAATTATAATAATATTTCACAATATTACTGGGTTTACAGTATTTTTAAACAAACAAATGCACTCTTAGTGAGCATGGTGCATGTTGCTATGAATTCTGCTTTAGTTAAAGTTAAACAAGTCTCAACAAGTCTCAAAACAGCTTTGAATACATAAATTGTATTTGTTTTATCATAAATGAAAGAAGCCTGCTTATGTTTAGCTGTTTTATTGAGCACTATAGTCTGCTATAGTCTGTCAAAAATAATGATCTCTCGATTTAAAATCGATTGCATTTCAAGAAGACAATTTACTCTGCGACTTTGATCACTAACCTCACAAAACTCCATACACTTCATAAGATAAAGAAATTGACTTTATGTCAAGAGAGACCTAATCTCCCCTCCCACTGATGGTTGGACTTTCCGATGTAGCCAAGAAAGGCATCGCTCTCATTTTATGATTCAAGACGCAAACAGAATAAGGCAGAACTTGGCGGCCTCGTAACCTATTCTCCGCCTGTGCAATTATAGGAAAACCCATCTCCTGTTATATAAGCCCCTTTATTTTACATCTACCATCAATCTTGGTTATAGAATCTGACGTGGAAGGCAAAGCACTACACAGAGCATTAAATATTCTGTTAGTCTGCGGCCACGGCGCTGGACAGATGAGCAGAGGCGGCTGTTTATCTGATCAGAGGAAGAAATGAGAGAGGTAGAGGAGACGAATGCGGCGAAATGCTAAATGCCCCTCAGTGCTGACAATTCACTCTCAGGTCTGTCATGAGAACTAAGATGCCCGAAAATTTACAGAAGCTATCGCAAGGGCAGCTTTTGTGAGGGTGGCTGTCGAACTTTCTAAAAAAGCAATGCACTAGAAAGACAAAGCTTGAAAAGATTCCAGTGAAACCTCCTGAAACTGTATTTGGATGAAGGTGCAAGATTCGCATTGGGCCGAACCAATGGCTGGTTGTCTGAAAAAGACTGAATCACAGGTGTGTAAACAGGGTTAAGAGTTTAAACGCTACAAGAAAGTACAGTACTGTAGTACACACACAGGACCACTAAGATATCGGAGTAGGATTTCTTTTTTGCACAGCCAGGAGTGTAAAACACACTAAATACACAACAGCATGATATAAACAGCAACCAGTCTCTTCCACCCCCTATTTAAGTGGATAATTAATTTTGCCAATTTAAAAACATTTCAGCATAGGCTTAGCTATGGTGGACTTGGGGCAAAAATGCCACTAAATCGGAAAAAATGTCCCTGCACAAACAAATGTAATCTATTATGTCTGTTGCTAACAAAGTGAATATGAATAGACAGTGTCAAATGTGGCATTAAATTAGGATCTGCTCATGTTGCACCGTATTTTTTACGTTTTGACAGTGTTGTACATTTTAACCAAATCACACACTATTCTGTTGCGCTTAGGAATGCAATGGCAAAACAGAAGCGTTCAGATGAGTCCTCGCTGAAACTCATCTGTTTTGTTGAGCGCGTGCACGTTCACTGACTGAATTCCGGACCCTTGCGAGTTCCCTCATCATAAACAACAAAGTGCAGATGTATGTACAATGTAAGTAAGAGATTCTTTTCACAGTGTATACAGCTTCAGTGATTATAACAATATAGATCAATGTTATTAATAATGTTACTGTTACATATGCATGTAATTTTATTTCTGTTCAGAAAGTAATGGCTTGTACTGATACAGCTGTCCCTTAGTGGCCGAGAGTTATGTTATTTGTCTTCATTTATTATGTTGCGATTTCATACACTTGTGTCCCTTATGAGCTGAGTGGTATAAATGCTGTTGTGACTCTGGAAGCAGTTGCAGGACTTTTGCTGGCAAGCACAGGTAAACTAGACTGCGGGCTGAATCAGCAGTTTTGTTGTGATTTTTTTTCTCTCTCTTTTGTTCAAAGTAATTCTTGAATAAATATCCCCCTTTTTAAATGAGCCTTTGCTTGCCTCCGCCTCTGTTATGTTCATAGACGTAACAGTCACTTACCATTTATCATTTATTCACTGTTTGAATAATCGTGGAAATGAAAAGTTATATAATTATTTCTGATGTTTTTATTAAATTGTAATTGTAAATACAAATGAAGTCCCATCAAACATTTATTTTTAGCCTACATGACACCCATGCCAAAAAAAATAAAAAAGAGTTTATGACGTTTAATATATTTGGCTGCTTTTAGCCTTACCCTGGAGTTGGTTCACCCTCCGCCCATGCATTTCAGAATTTATTAATCTTATGAATGGGTTCTATTTTGTGAATCAAAAACCTTCCAGATTCCTGAATAAATTATTCTTATGATTGGGTTATTTTTTGGGATTAGAAAACCTTTTAGAATGACAGATTCCTACGTGAATCAAAGACATTTCTGATTCTCAAA
The DNA here is from genome assembly GCF_003368295.1 of Carassius auratus. Classification (NCBI taxonomy): domain Eukaryota; kingdom Metazoa; phylum Chordata; class Actinopteri; order Cypriniformes; family Cyprinidae; genus Carassius; species Carassius auratus. The sequence continues at coordinate 3,430,565 of NC_039286.1, forward strand.
CAAAAGATTGGTATAATTCAGTATTTTTAGCATTCATTGTGTTTTTTTTTTCTGTTTTTTTTTCTCCTTTTTTTATAGAATCAGTATTTCAAAATAAGTTATTTTGATGAGCCAGGTTTTACTGAATCAAAAACTGCCCAAAATGACATTACATCCCCACTTTTCATTATATGGAAAAATAGTTTTTTTTTTAAATATCTTATTTTGTCTTCCACACAAAGCCCAATTGTTGGATTACACTTATACCACCCCAAATAAAGACCATTAAAAGTCATTCAATAGTTTCTGCACTTTCTACAAGAACTGCATTAATGAAATTCTCTCATAATTTGGCAAAGGCATCGCACGTCTTCCCAATATTTCTTCCTGAATCATTAATGGAACTAGAATTGATCGTTTATTTGCGATTCCCCACTTTGCACACAAGAAATAACTTCTCAAAATAATTAGGCAAATGGTTCAAAAACATTTCCTGCTTCAGTCTCTTCACTCAAATACAATTATGCACATATACCTTGTTGAATTATTTAAATGCACTACTAAATGTACCTCACGTTACCCCTGTCTTTGTGTGTGTGTGTGTGTGTGTTTGTGGAGGCTGTTTGCTTTGATGAAGGTCTTCTCTCCAGAGACATCTGGTGTGTGTGAGTCAGACTGCTTTCTGGCAAGAACGAGAGAGCAACAGAACAGCAAAGAAAACACCATCTATAGTTGATTCGGCACAAACACGCACTTACTACATTACATATCAATATCACAGAGTTAGAAAAAAACACACAATCCAATCAATGCAAACATGTTCTTTTCGGTTCTCAAATCGAACCGAGAAGTGTTACCCTGGGTGCTCATTACGTGCAGTCTGGCCAAATTCAGAGCTGTGTGGGGCACAGGGGCATCATCACCCCATCAAATATTCAAACCAATGGAGCCTTGACGGCAAAACAACAAACAAGTGACATTTTTCATCGCCCCCAAGACTTTTCTGTTAGGGAAAGTGTGTGACTCAGAGTCGTTAGCCTTGGGTGCTCAGCCTACCCCTAGACAGGCATGACACATCCTTTCCTGCCTGTGGCATTCTGGGAAGTTATTAAGCGGGCTTGTAACCATCAAACAAGAAGGAGGATCATATAATGCAGCTCGTTTACAAGTCCTGTTTACACAGCAAAGTGTGTGGGAGCCGTTAAGCAAGAAATAAATGACTTTGAGGAAAATGGGACTTCGAGGATTTGAGACACGACCCCGTGTTGGAGGAATATGAGAGCGGTGACGTCTTGTCACGACTGTGAAGTGGAGAGCTACTTTCAGTAGAGTATTTGGCATGTATTACAAAGAAAAACATTAAAATGCATATCTTTAAGACATTTTCACATGCACAAAATCCAGTAATAATACTAATTTAGATTTCAAGAACCTTAAAGGGATAGTTCAGCCAAAAATAAATATCCTGTCATCATTTACTCACCCTCAAGTTGATGCAAGCCTATGACTTTCACAAAAGAATAGATTTTGAAAAACACTAAAGGTCTTTTTATTAAATGGACCAAAAAAAGAAGAAGAAAAAAAGACATTTTTTATTTTTGGGTGAATTACTCCATTTAAGTACACAAAACGTGCTTAAAGGGGGGGTGAAATGCTCGTTTTCACTCAATATCCTGTTAATCTTGAGTACCTATAGAGTAGTACTGCATCCTTCATAACTCCAAAAAGTCTTTAGTTTTATTATATTTATAAGAGAAAGATAGTCTGTACCGATTTTTCCCGGAAAAACACGACCGGCTGGAGGCGTGACGTGTGGGCGGAGCTAAAGAATCATGAGCGCCAGTAGGCTTTTGCGTTGAGAGCGTTTGGAAGCTGTGACATTAACCGTGAGGAAAAAAACATCCGAAACAAACCATGGCTAACAGTCAGATTCAGCCGTTTATTTATGATCCAGAATCAGATCCCGAGGCTGAAATTTAACAAGAGCAGCAGCAGCAACGACGTCTCTATGTGGTGTGTATTGAACCTGTATATATTTGCTTAGCGGTTTTGGAAAATGACTAAGTTCCACTTTATGTCGTCTTTTTTTTTTTTTTTTTAAGCTGTACATGTGGAAAGTGCAGTTTGATGACAACATTGCATGTTGTTTACTTGATGTGCTTACGCGCCGATAGCTAAGTTAATAACACAAGAGATATTTGAAGCAGTTTTTTCGTTGGGACTGCATTATCCTTAAGAAATAAACGATGTGCAAATCCGGCGTCAAACTGGGCCTTGTTTGTAAAACAAGCATCTTCGAAATGCAGGGAACAAACACAAACACTTGCACAACTCCGTTGATGCTCTGTAAAAATAAACTCCATCCACTGGTCTCTTAATGCTGTTTTTTTTTTTTTTTGGTAATCTGTGCAGGGTTGTCTTGCCCTGGCAACCAAAAACACACTTCTTTTGTGACAATTCGGACTCTCGCTCTGATCAGTGAATGTCTGTGCTGTGCTCTGCTATACGGGAGCGCGCGCTCTTCCTAGAGAAGTGCCCGTAGGACCCATATAAGGAAATTCCGCTCCATCTAACGTCACACAGACCCATACTCGAAAAAAACTTTCCGAAACAACCGGAAGGAGTATTTTTGGAACAAAAATACTCCTTCAAATGTACAACTTAATTTTTGAAACTTTGTCCATGTTTAGCATGGGAATCCAACTCTTTAACAGTGTAAAAAACTCAGTATGCATGAAATAGCATTTCACCCCCCCTTTAATTTCGATACGTCCATCGCTGAACTTAATGACATCTTGCAGTGAGTGAGTCACTGAGATTCAGTGAGTCCTTTTCATTCAGTAAAGCATGCATCAGGCTGATTCAAACTGGCATCTTGTGAATCATTCTGAATGATTCAAGAATCAGCTTATAAGAGACACTCACATTTGAAGAGCATCAA